>NW_014569671.1:241459-287690 GCF_001313835.1 Polistes canadensis | reverse complement strand
GTTATAAACACGCGGATCAACACTCTGAACGTCCGTACACTTCGAATGCTAAGACGCAACTAAGATAAGAATAAATAACTCGGCAATATTTTTCAATTTACGAATGAAAAGAAAAAAACATTTTTCAATAGTTTTCATTATTACAACAAAAATAAATAAAATATAATCAATTGTGTTAAATAAACGTTAAGCTTAATTTTTTGTGTTTTTTTTTCCTATCATCTAATCTTTTAGATTAAAATTATTTCATTTGGTATTATTTGAGGATATAATAGGCAAAGTTCTAATATCATAATTTAATTAAAATTATATAATAAAATACTTAATAAAAATAAAGTAAATTCTTTATTAAAAATTATAATCTCTTAAGATTACAAATTAAAGAATAATTTTAAGGATTATCAAATTCATGCAATAATTTGCTTCGAAATTATTCAAATATGATTAAATTACTCGTATAATATCGATCATAATTCCTATTTAAAAATAAGCAAAGATGATTTGACACTATCGGAACTCAGCTTAAGATAAAATATCCAGCTTGAAATCCGTTATCAGTAGCATAGTCCAGAATCGATTTTATCTAAACTCGGGTACGAACGATCTCGATAGCATTAAAGTCAAATCTAGAGAATAATGTTCGGCAGGAAAATTTTAATGGAAATCGGTCTTTCGAATTACGACGAATATAAAAAAAAAAAACTAAAAAAAAGAATATACATATACACGTTAATAATAATAATAACAGAATCTTCAATACGAATTTGATACAACGTTGCATGCGTGGGCTGAGTGGGTTGGTGTAGTCATGGAAACGAGATTGTATCCATTGCAAAGAAAAAAAGAAGAGGGAATGGGGTAAAAAAAAACAAATTCGATACATACTTATTCCGATATAGAACGAAAGAAACTTTTCCTAGTCCAATCACGTAACATTCACATAATCTTCTATCCTTTTCTCGATATTCCTTAACTGTATCTATCTTTCTCTCTCTCTCTCTCTTTTGTGCATGCAATTGTGTGCATGTAAATTGCTAGAAAAAGATTTTTTCAAAGTCGACTTTATCGACAGATATAACGAATTTCCCTCCCCCTATGCCCACCCCTTTTTCATCGATGGTGGATGATGTTAGATTTAACGGGGACTCAAGTTCTTCGTTCACTGAAATTCATGGAATTAATTTGACGGAATTACTTGAACTTTTCCCAACACCGATATATTGCTTAACTAAACTCGTGGCGACGAAACCCCCCGCCCCCCCATGAACGTTTAAATCTTCCAGAAGCTATACCTTTAAACTTCAACGACACTTTGCGAAGGAGCTTTGAAAAGAAAAGTCAACTACGTACTATACTGAAAGTACTACTCACGTCGTTGATAAAGTTAATAGATTTGATGAATAAATTCAATATTTATCAATCCTAGTTTTATGCGTTCGATAAACCTTATGAATAGTTTCATAGTTGTTTTAGATTAAAGATAAGTTAAATTTCTTCTAAGAGTTTTATATTTCAATCAAAGTTTGTTCTTCAAAAATAATGTCTACCGTTCTTTAATATTTTAATATAAAACGTACTAGAAGAATGTTGCCATACTTATCCGTGTATGATGAAAAAGAAAAAGAATAAGAAAAATAAAAAAGAAGGAGAAGAAGAAGAAGAAGAAGAAGAAGAAGAAGAAGAAAATGTGAAGAAAAAATTCAACAAAATGGTAAATGTGAATGTGGAAAAAAGTATTCCATCAAGTTGACAGCTTTTGGACATTATACGAAGAGCTTTATATTTCTATGCTGGAATCGGAGCGTAGAAGAAAAAGTCAACCACACGAGACCATTGACGACACCTTTCATTTATGTCAACGAATGTTTTGCTAACATTCTCGTATAAAAACTTGTGCAAGTGAACAAACATGCGCATATGCACTCGCGGTCCTCGATTTATGTGAATATATTTATAAAGTCTGTCAAAAATGAGAAAAAATGATGCTTAACAATCGATATTGGTTTAAAAGATATTTACGTTATATAATTCGTAAAAATAATAATTACAATTTTAAATATACAAAATGTATTTTCTATTCGACATTATTTTGTATTTTTACAATTCTTAACTTCAAAACGACATTTCAACATTTTTATCCTAATCATTATTACGTTATCCTTTTTATACGTACGATTATTCTCGTTTTGTCGAATGTTCGATAAAAGCTTTATTCATAAAAAATAAATATTTTCTGACAATGGCGATGAAAGGTATCAGAACAACGCGAAGCTAATTAAAAATGAAAATAATTAACGAGACACGACTAATATTATATTTCAGGCTGACGATAATGAATAATTATAATGAATATCAATTTAATCGTATAGAAAAGTTGAAGAAATCTAATATTACTGAGACCATTCCATTGTAATATCATGGACGAAAATTCATTCTTTTCTCGAATCAAGCAATTTAATTAAATCCGCTTAAATTAACTGACATCTCGTTGAACGCTATTCGCTACAATTCTTAGAATTAAATCGGCTCATGGTATTATTATTTAAATACCTGTTAAGAATACTATCAAGAAAAGAATTGAGAATAAAAGAAAGAAAGAGAGAGGGAGAGAAAGAAATGCAAAAAAAAAAAAGAAATAAGAATAAAGAAAAACATATCGAAGTTAAATGCAAAAGAGTCAAGTAATCCAAGCACACCCCAACCATTCCCCCGTTCCCAACACTCCCCCCCACTAACCCCGGTCAAAAGAATCGAGCGATGAATTTCGGTTGGAAATTTCCAGCAATAAACTTTGATGTAGCAATCTAGAAATTCGTCGTCGAAGGATATTTATGCACGACTGCTTTCGCAGATTGACTCCAACTCCCCTAGAACTTCCCGTTATCATCCCTTCCCCCCGCCTAGTCTCCTCCTCCTCCTCCTCCTCCTCCACGGATCGACACAAAATTTTACGATTGAATTAAACGATCCGAAAGGTGCGATGCAACACTCTTTGCTGAACTATCCGTTTCTAAAAATCGATTTTACGAAAATGACTACATTAATTTCCTTTATCCCCCTGCCCCCCACCACCGTCTCCCCCCTTCCGGTAGCGAATGGTCGCGACGTAACTGTCAAGTTTAATGCCTTAAGTTGCCATTCCCAATTGAATTTCAAAAAGTTCGATATAAATTTTTTATATCCTTCTCCTGTATCTTTGGAAAATTAATCGACACGCGATTCTGTGCTCATATTTTATTATGTAATACATTTGTTCGAGTTTATTTTTATGTTTTTTCCTTTCTTTTTTTCTTTTTTTTAATTTTTATCTCATCATTCGTGTTATTTTATTGACGAGCTGAAAGGAATATTCGTTCGTTTCGAAAAAAGAGAAAATAAAATAAATTTATTGGAATGTCTTTAATTTCATTTGAATACATCCATCGCTCCAAAAATTTCCAACTTTTCCCACCGTTGTTTTCAATATTAAGAAGTAAGTATGAAAGAAAAGTAAAAGTAAGTATGAAGAAAAATACTTTTATAACCTTTATGGGAAAGAACGATTTAATATGATACATAATAACGAGATTAAATGTTTCACGAGAATTTTTCAAAGCCAAAATATATATCCCGATCGTTATGATAATATTGTTTTGTATATAACGGGTAATACATTTAACACGGGTAACCTGAATGACAATTACTCGATTACAATCAATGTTGGAAAACCATTTGTCAGATGAAACTTGGTTTCGAGGGTTACATAATTCCATTTAATTAATTGTTTAACAAGTGGACACGTGTGGAAAAAATGAAGGGTCAACTTCGTTATTTTTTAATAAAACGAGTAGAATATATTATTGATTAATATAATATATATTAGGTGTAAAAATGAATTCGATGTTACGAATAAAATACTAAATTCGTTTTAAAAAAGCATTAATTAGAGATATATATTTTTCAGAACACGTACAGCGAGCAACGTTAGAATTTCTATTAAAAACCCATTATCTCTTTTTTTCCTTTTAAAAAATAAAAAATAAAACTGTAACATATATAACATGATACTTAAAAAGAGATAATGCTAACTCCCTAAAATGAATAATTTTCTTTGACACAATAGTTTCTATTACCAATAAGAATTGAGTTTAGGGGGCTTGTTTTAAATACTTTACCCGGTATATAAACACACATTCAACTAAATACATAAATGCTATTTTTCTTCCATACATCTCTTTCGTTCTTATTCATACCATGAACGTTATATTACATTCTTTATTACAATCATGTCAGTCTCACTGTTGGGAAATAAATTCATTGCATTACCGTTTTCTCAAATGTATGTATGTATGTATGTATTACGTTAGTTCAAACAAATGTACATAAATAGGCAAACGTAACATTTCATCGAATAAAATGCATCGTACACGTCAGATCACAACATTCTTATCCGTCAAGAGATAATGTATGTTATCTTTTTAAAGTAAATTCTAGGAGAAACGGGAGAAATAGAGAAATGCTTTTACAAAGAAGATCCGAGCACGTGTCTATACTTATGTTAGATAGAGAACCTCTATCACTGTCGAACATAACACAACACATAGATATATATATAAAATTCGATATAGTGTTTGCATATACATGTATCAACGTTAAAATATTTAGATGTATACTCGGATACGTATAAATCTATTATTCGGGTCTTCTCTTCTACCTGTTGAATTTAAAATAACGATTCTCGTCTCTTTACCACACTCTAGTAAATGTATTAAGTATATATAAGAGTTTAATATACTTATAATGTTACGTACATTATACCAAATGTACATCTTATTAAATTAACTTTGTAGTGTACATATGTTTTGTTTATTGGGTACAAATGACTCTATTGGCTTTTTCGGAATGTTATTTTATTTTTAATACAAAGATTTTATTAATCCCGTTATTTTTTTAGTTTATTTCTAAACTTCGAAATTACTTGTCAATTCTAGCAACAGACGTCATTAGTATGATATTAAATGCACATTTTATTAAATGAATTCTATGCTATTGACTTGTTCAGAAATTTATTTCATTTTTTTTTTCGTTACAATAATTTCGTTAATCGCGTTTATTGATACCTGATCTCGAAATTATTTTATATTTCAGTAACAGACACTTCGTACGTGATTTAAAATCTTCTTGTGTTTAGATTTGACGAGTATAATTTATTTATTTTTGGCAAAGCATTAGAAATAGAATATAAATATCTTGTTCATATTTTGCCTTTTTATTACCGTAAAATATAAACAATATAATGCTATGGAAAACAAAATAATGCGTGTCGTTCGTTAAATGAACCATCAGTATAAAAATTGATGAAAAAAATTTCGTCTATGTAATATCGATTTGAAAGAAGCATTCATCATTAAATTTAAGAAAATTGAATGGCACAAAATAATGACAGTAGTTAATAATAATTTGTATAAGTATAATAATGCACGAAAACAGTTAAAAATTTGAATTAAAAAAGAAAAACAAATCGATTATCAGCGATCATTTAAAACGCATTTTATATAAATTGGCAGAAACTTTACGGGCATCGAAATGCTTTAAATATTTTTTTCCATTTAACAAAAATGTAATTGGTAAAAGAAATAAAAGTGTATTCGTTAACGCGAAAAGAAAAAAAAAAAAAACTGTTGACCTATTTTTATCACATCTATAAATTAACAAGTGCTTGGGAAAAAGAAAAAAGAGAGAAAATTTCTCGTTATTATTTTCAATTGCTTAATTTAATTTCGGTAACAAAAAGTAGAAAGAAAGAAAGAACGAAAGTAAGTAAGAAAGAAAGAAAGAAAGAAAAAAATACAAACCATACTTTAATAATTATTGCAGACACAAAATTACAATTCGCGTAATAGTGATGTATATCATCTCGAAAATAAAAATTATAATGAATTATCTTCATTAAAAACGTAATATTATGTATCGTCTAAAAGAAAAAATCGAATCTTATATTGACATGAAAAAAAAAAAAACAATATAATTAAGACACACCACACACACAAAATCGTAATAAAAGGATCGTTCAATCGAAAAATGTATAGGAGTGAAAGAAAAACAAATATTTATCATCGGAAATGTATCGGTAAATGCATGAAATCATTATCGCGTATCGTAAAATCGTTTGCGTTAAGGAAAAGAGGTCGCAACTGAAGAGAGAAGGTGTCTTAGCGTGATAGAAAACACGCATTAACGATTTACGCTTCCATGGATAATCCTAGTCACTAGTATCACGATCGTTATTTACGAAAGCCTTCCGGCTAAGCATCGTCGATCGATTTCCGTTTCGTAGAAGCACAAAGCTGAGCTGCCAAACCGGAGGGCACACGCGAGAAGAGCTTTTTCCTTTGAGCGAACATTTAGAGTCAAATAAAAATCGTGTATTTACGGATACGCAGTAGATAAAGATAAAGAGAATGAGAAAGGAAAGGAAGAAAGGAAAGGAAAGGGGAAAAAAAAAGAAGAAAGAACATAACACATGAGATTGAAGAAACAAATCGTGGAAAACCAGGAACACCCCTTAGATGTTCCAATTCTAACCGTGAAATGTGGCAAACAATTGCGATCGTAATTAGAAACCAGCATTTCTACTTTTTTATCTCAAACAAACTGACGAAAACAAAGCTTCGATTCTTTCTTTTTTTCGTTTTTTATTTTGTTTTTCCTTTTCTTATTTTCTTTTACGATGATCACAACCCCAATGTACGTGCCTTAGCACGTTAAAAAAATGGTTATTTCTATTTGTAATATTTATTATTTCTTTCCAATTGCGTTCTGTGTGTTGGATAATTAATTTTTTCTTCTTGTCTTTCTTTTTTGTTGCTTTTTCTTTTATATATATATTTTTTTACACGAATTTAAGAAACATAGACCGAACACAAACGAACGAACGAACGAGCGAAAGAACGGGAAATTAGTTTTCGAATATTTTTCGTTTAAAAGTTGTTACCTCAGTTTGCAATAAAAATTTTTAATCAATCTTCATCTGTTCGTTTGGATAATAAAAACCAGTAAGATGTTCCAATTCTAACCCGTGAAATGGGGCAGCAAGCAATTGCTCTCGTAATTAAAAACCAACAGCATTTCTACTTTTTACTGTAAGCAAACCGAATAAAAAGTATCCATTTTGTTGTTGTTGTTGCTGCTGCTGCAATAGTCACTGGAAATGTGGCTCAACGTTAATGACTAAACGCTATTTCAAATATTTCTACGGGATTCTTATTTATTTTAATTGCATTTTGTTTTATATTCGATTCCTCAAGAATACAGCAATACCTATTTTTCTTTAAACCAAAAGTCTAATCAAGCGAAAAGTATTTTCCGATATTTTTTATTTCAACAATTTTAATTTGTGCGTGTATGTGTGTGTGTTTTATTTTTTTATTTTCCATTGAATAAAATAAACGAATTTAAATATTGATACACACGAAACGGTATTACAATTTTTATTCATATCGACCCTACAAAAAATTTTCTACGGGTTACCTGAAAGAGAAATAAAAAAAAAAAAGAACAACCAATAGACCGCGTAGACACACCATAGGGGACGATAAAATTGAAAGAAAATGTTTCCCCATTGGTTACTTATTTCTAGAAACACGCAAAGTCTTCGCTTATTATTATTATTATTCGTTCTTTTTTCGGCTACCGATTTTCTACACGTTCTGACAATATTTCATTGCGTTCAAACTGGATGCGTTCCATTAAAACATTTTCACGGTAAACTTCAAGCACGGTACGTGCTCGTTATCCATTAAAGTTAATGCTAACCTACACGTTCGTTGCTCCTTCTAAGCGTGTATATATATATACATATATATATTATGTATATATCTTTATAAGAATACCGGCGTGGAAGTAAAACGAAGTCGAGTCAATAATCCGGTTCAATTTGCAAAAGCTTTTTGTAACTGGATGGAAATAAAAATAAAAATAAAAATAAAAATACAACAGAAAAAAACAAACAAAACAAGGAAGAGAAAAAATACGAAGAGGCAAGAAAAGAAAATAGAAATGCATAATAGGTAGGTAGGAAGGTGGAAAGGTGTGGAAAGAAAAAAGAAGAAAAAGAAAATACGAACGAAAACTGTATAAAAAGTATCCTCTCGTAGGAAAAAAGAAATTGATATACCTGGCCTGTGAAAATACTCTCCCATCGATATTCCTTTTATCATTTCTACCGTTCCTAATTTCCAGTCGATAAGGCCAGTTATTCTTTTACTATACTTTACACATACCGGGTGAAGCGTTTTAAAAAAGGGCATACTTTCAATAATAAAGGGACAAAATTCAATTGGTTATTTATGCTTGTATAATTTTGTATCTTAAAAAAACATTCTATTTAGAAAGTTAATAGAAAAATTTGTTTGTCATTGCATTTATAAAAAGAACGAATTTGATCTTCGTATATTATCATCTACGTATTCATTTATAAAGAAAATATTGAAATTGTATTATACCTATTTTCAAAACCAATTAAGCTTTTGGATGATTATTTTTTTATCACCAATAGCAATCGAATTATCGTGATGATATGTTTTAAATGCTTCACCCTGTATATGAAAAAGAAATGTTTCCCTCTCTCTCTCTTTCTCTCTCTATTTCTCTTTCTCTTTTCGTTTCCATTGGGAATATATAATACGAATGGGGGAAAAAAAATAGAGAAGAATAGTATAAGAAAAATAATAGTGAAAACGATAGGAAACTGTGCGAAGGTGGTTTTCACCTATCATTCTTCTACCTTCGAATGTTCTTTTTCTTTTTCTTTTCGTTTTTCTTTCTCTCTTTCTCATGTAACATTTTTCTTCGTCCATTCGACGAAGATCTATATACCAATGTATATCATATATATATATATATATACTTTTACACATACAAATACATTCATTGTAGTACGTTCGTACCTCAAACATCTATCTATCCATCTATTCCTTTTGGTGGTAGAAATGTCGAGCTAGTGTCCCTCGTGCAGAAAAATATTTCTTCTTATCGACAAATCGTGATAAGCAACGTTAACAAATAATTCCTATACTACGATGGAATATGGCTTTTTCTTATATAATCAAATGTAACGAATGAAAATTCGTTACACAAATAATCATAAAGTTTGATAATTTATAGAAAAAAACCCATACCGTCAAAAATAATTCGGATTGAATAAAAAATTTGGAAGAAAATTATAAATCATTAAAATGATGTGTAAATTCGAGTAAAAAACAAATAGAGAAATAAAAAAATATATTCTTACTAAGAAGGTATCATAGGGAATTTGAACATCAAAAAAAGAAGTTCTAACTTATCAAAATTAAGTTTTACTTCTTTTTTTGATGTTCAAATTCCCTATGATAC
The DNA here is from genome assembly GCF_001313835.1 of Polistes canadensis. Lineage (NCBI taxonomy): Eukaryota > Metazoa > Arthropoda > Insecta > Hymenoptera > Vespidae > Polistes > Polistes canadensis. The sequence continues at coordinate 278,318 of NW_014569671.1, read as the reverse complement.
CTTCTTATTAAAAATTTTATTTTTGGACGAGAGAAACAATTGATTGAAAAAAATATATATTTATTTAACAAACAAATAATGTAAAATTGATATTATAGAAAAGTAATTGTAATTATGTCAGAGCATTGTTTTATTAATTAAATTAATTATAGTAAAACAAAAATAAATGGAAGAGTTAAATTTAATAATACGTATTATATTTTATTAATTTTATATCATTTGAAAAAAAAAACAGATGAATATATATATTAATTTCTGCATTAACATTGTCAAATTATAATTAACTTGTCAATTAAATCATAATGCTTTTTGTATATATATATATATAACATTGAGAATGTATCATTATATCGAAGCTTTCCTCGCGACATGAATTACAACACCAACCTGCATTTCGAAATATAGATATTTATATACGTATACATACCCACTGTCTCGATTTATTTAACAAGGATAATCCATTCTGATAGTAGATTCACTCTTCCGGATAGAGGATGAATTAATTGTTCCGTAAAAGAGGAGATAATGCGATCGAATTTCTGTTACGAATGGGTAGGGTTGGTACATTCACTGGAATAATTCCGTTCACCTCTTTCCCCTTACCCATCCTTCCATTACTTCCTTCTTACTCCTTTTGCATTCTGGTAAATCGGATCGCAAGCGAATGCTAACGAATGTTTCGATTGGACGGATATCCTGTTTTTGCGAATTTTCCGATCTATCGATCGATAATAATATTATTATTGATTCTATGTAGATAGAGATCAATAAGAAAGTTAAGTTGTATTTTATCTATCATCGTATAAACGAAGACTATTAACATTGTATACCTACTTTGTATTTTCAACGATCCTTATAAAGTTTCTTTTCCTCTTTACAATACCTTTCCGAACGTTTCTACGTCAATGTGGGAATAAAAAGCGATCCTATTAAAGAAGATTCTATGCATTCGTTAGATGGAATTTATAGAATTTTTGTTATAAAGAAAATATGAGGAAGAAACGGAAAAGGGAATGGAAATTCTATCGCCTTTTGCAACTCAGTTTTATATTCAGTTATTAATGTATAAATGTTTCTCACAGAAGTTACTTCTTCTTGTTGTTTCCAGTTTTTATTTTTATTTTAAATATGTTATAAAAAATATAGGCTCCTATATATATATATTAATATATTTATAGATTATTGTTACAAAGAGAAGAGATGAGAAAGAAACGTGAAAGAGAATGAAAAATCTTTTCCCTGGTTTTAACCTTTGTAATTTAGTTTTTTCTTTTTCCTAGTTATGAATATATGAAAGTTCCTCACAATAGTTTCTTATTTCATTTTATTTTAAATATTTTATACAAAGTATAGAGTCCTATATTAATATATTTATAGATTTTCGTTACACAAAGAAAAAGAAAAATAAAAGATTGAGAAAGATAGAGGGATAAAAATTTTCTTGCTAGGTAAACCCTTTGGTAACCTAGTTTCATTTGTCGAATTCTAAATGCAAATTTTTTTCCAAGTAAAGTTACTTTTATCGTATATTTAATATGTTGTAATAAAAAACACGTAGGATATTATTTAAATGATCTTGAAATCCTTTACTAATTGTTAGTTAGTAATTGTACGTGCCGTATAATATATTTTTTCCTTCTATTCAAATAATTCATGTCCGAATAATTACTCTCGAAAATATTATTTTTAATTGAGATCAAATTAGCAATTTTAATTGCGCGAATATATTCGAATAGAATCAAACTTATAATTTCAACGCTTTTTTACGCGCGATGTAATAAATATTTTAATATTATGGAAAAAAGACAAAAAAAAATAATGGTTTAGTTAAATATTAATTGTACGATATCTTTGTCATCGTCGGTTGTCTTCTCTTTTTAATCGTCTTTTTATTTTTTTTTTCTAGAAAAAGGATTTGATATACTTCTTATATACGCAACAACTATGTTTCTTTCCGTTCATCTATGTATAAGTAAAATACACAGATATTATAAGTAAGGCGGCAGTTTCGCTCCGCACTTTTGTTTGCGTTACTGCATTATTCATGAGTGTACTTATAAGCTACTATTGCATCTCGTTGCATCGCACGCCCAGCTTGCATCTCAACCTAGGAAAAAGAAATGGGGTCTGAAGTAGGGCGTTGTCCGTACAACGAGTAAATGGAAAAATCGACCACACTTATTCTTATTTTACCTTTTTTTTTCCTTCAAAGATTATTGAATTAATAATAAATAAATTTGATTTAATAATAAAAAAAAAAAAAAATGTTGTTCTACGATTATCAGAAATAAATGTGAATAATAAATTACACGTCAATAAAAATAGAAAATATTTGATTCGGTTTATTGCCAAATTTTATATATATTCGCTATAAATTTAAAATAATTAAAAATGAATTAGGAAAATGAACTTTTAGAAAGATGATATCTTTGACGATAATTTTCAAGAATTAAAACGTCAAAATTATTTCCAGTACTTTATATAAAAAATAGAGAATTTTATAATATTCCAAGTGAATTCGGATAAATCTCAAAATTGAATGCTACTAAATCTAAAAAAATAAAATCTCAAATAAATCATCGAAATTCGTTTTACGTCGAGGGAAGAAAATTTTTCAACGAATTAAATCTAAAATTCTATATGAACAAAAATAAACTCTGCAATCTAAAAATCTTACTCTGCACCGACGATGTTACAAAAGAAACAAAAAACTAAGTACAATATAAAAAGTAACAAATAAAAATACAGTCTAACGTTCAAAAAATGAAAACTTAAATATTTTAGAATAAGCAAAAATTTGCAAGAAGCAATTAAAAAGATATCAGAGTCAATTTAACGATTTCTTTTTCGCGTTCGTATAGTTCGTTCATTATAGGAATACAAACTTTAACACATAGTGGTAGTAGAGAAACGTTATGGTTAAGCTACAACGTCAGCTTTTACTTGGGTGTCGTAGTCGAGTGTGTCAGACTACTTTTGAAACCGCTAAAACCGCTCTACTCCGCCGTTTGCGTGTAACGAGGCTCGTTTGCGTTCCTCTTCGTAGTCCTCTTTCACCTTCTCCTCATCCTCTCGTTCCTGTTATCCTCATTAATTAACGTAGCACGACGCTGATTGATAACTAGCCAACGTGCTCTTCTTCTTCATCCCTTTCACGGATTTCTCATCTACGCCCAAATTCTTTTCTTTTGGTGGTTTTTTCTTCCTTTTATTTCCTACTGATTTTTCCAATAATATTTTCGAAAACAAAAAATTAAAACATAAATTTGTACATTCGTACATAATAAGGGTAGCTCTATTACAACACGGTTTCGTTCTAAAACGATAAGAAAATTGCGAAAACCTTTATAGAACACACTATACTTTTACAATACTAGATAACATGTGATTTTTGCTTAATATATTTAAATAATAAATTATCTTCAAATAATGACCGCGTATGTATATAGGAATAATGAACTCTTGGTCTCATATAACAGGGATAATATTCTGCTCGTTCGTATGTAGTTCAATGTAAAAATATATAAAATAAAATGCGATATATAAAGATTATAGATTTAAAAAAAAAAAAAAAACAAAACACCTGGGACAAATGATAAAATATGAATTTGTATCGAATAGAAATCGATATTTTGTTCGATTTAAATTAAATACATATTTGTGCGATTATTTGTGAAACATCTGTATAAACAATATTTTTTCGGTTGCCTTGATTAATCCTTAACTTTGGCAATACTGGTAAACTGTGAAATATAAAATTCATTTCGCAGAAAATAAAAATCTATATAGAAATATATAGCGGAACGTTATACACTTGCTTCTATTTTTACCGATGGATTAACGTAAAATCGATAAAAAAAAAAAAACTTTAGCACGTTCGTCTCATGTCTGGTTGAAAATCCAGGTGATAAAAATAAAATCTCAGATCAACGACCTTTATAGGTATAGAAAGTCGAATACAATGACTAGCAGTTTTAATTAGATATTTATAAGAATCGATATGTGACGTTTATGCGAACACATCGTTAATTTAGTAATAATAATAATTATTATTGTTATTTTAAATTTGTAACTATTTCAAATAATTAAATATAAAATCATACTTTACCCCTGTAACTAGATAATAATTCATTCATTAAATAACAATAGAATTTATTTCTGTGATAAGATAAGCAATAAAAAGTTATAATTAATTTTAAAAACTCATAAAATAAAATAATAATTTATTCAAAAAATAATGAATAAAATATTTTTACTAAACGTTAATATGTTTAAATATAATAAATGTTTTGAAATAAACGCGCATACAGTGAAAATAATCCAACGGTAAAATGATGTAATTTGATATCATTAATAATAAATTTATAAAATAATATATATAATACAGAAATATTACTCACATTTTAATTTTATAAAAGAAACTGCAGTAACGAAAATCCATATTAGGCTGAGAACCTTTTATTCTTAATGACGCACACACATTTAAAATAATCACGTATTAATAATATAAGACACATTAAATAATTAACATTAAATATTTATAAAATAATATTGTTAATACAGAAATATTATTTGCATTTATATGTGATAAGAACAAGCAACAACGGTGACGCGTATTAGACTGAGGACTTCCTAACCGTGAATAACATATATGTTATGTTTTCAAAAATGAAAGTTAAACAAAAAGAAACTCAAGTACATCTTATCTTATAATCAAAACATAGCACACCGAAGTCGACGATGAAAACATTGTTGTTCTCTCTGCTAGTGGATATTATATTACCTACACATTTATAATCCTATTATATATAATCCAAAAATATATATTAACATTTTTAACAATCTAACAATATAAATATTCAAACTAAAAGACTAGTCCAAATAAATAACGTTTAAACTTATAAATGCAAACTCTATCACATTAATTTCACTTCGAGAATTTTATTATTTAAATCATTCAATAAAAATTTATATATTCAACCCACATTTACTCTTTTTCCCATTTTTTTTCGTACTTATGTGCACATGATGTTTCTATTTCTTTTTTTTTTTTTTTTTTAATTATAAATAGACGTACATTAGTTTTAGTACTTTTAGTGTTAATGCAGTAATTCGACCTGTTAATAAAAAATAAGTATATATATTTTTTATAGTATTTAACAGTGAAAACTTATCGTTTAAGTTTATTCCTGGTGGTGCAATTATGTTGGCCAGCAACGAGTATAAGGCAGTGTTTACGTCGTTCCACATCGGGTTACAGCTAGATAGTATATGTGAAAAGAGAATATGTACATACCCTAAGCTTTCTGTGCCGTAACTATAGCAATACATAGATACATACATAAATGTGGTTTTACATGTAACTCCTTTGTGTATGTATATTCATACACATATCGTTAAAAACCCTCTTGACTGTTAATAATTAATTTTTCGCCTCGTCTAAACAACAATTCGGTTTTCTGAAATGCATAATGATGAGAGTAATAAACGATTAAAAAAAATATTATAATAATCCTGATTGCTTATGAGAATAATTTAAAAATATAATTAAAATTGTTCTAATATACCGCGTGTGGAAGCTATAATACTTTTTTCTTTTATGTTTAAATAAGTACAAAATTAAGTAGACAATATTTTCATTATGTGTAATTTGATACATACATTTTTTGCAATAATTATAATTACGAGAACTCAATTATCATCTAATCATATTTATTTTATATGTAGAAATATAATTCGGTATTTTTCTTTTTTTTTTAAAGAAACAAATTCAGTTTTTGAATTAATTCATTTATGCACTTGAGCTTTAATAGAAAAATAATGATATCGAAAAGAGTCTTATTGATCTAAAAAGGAGAAAAACAACGTTTTAAAAATCTACTAAAATACGTTCTACCAAAAAGAATTTGTTTCTTTTTCTCTAACCGTTTTCATTTTCCTATAAATATCAAAACATTGGTATATACTAGGATGAATAAATAAAAGAAAAAGATAAAAGGGAATGAGTAAAACAGATGCAGGATAAAACCAGAAACGGAAAAAAGTTCGTAATCCTCTTGTTAACCGAAACACATCGAATTGAAGTGACAAGCTCTAATACACAGATACATACACATATATATATAACATTTTAGATTGTACTCTGTAATACACTCTGTACAAGCTACAAGTTCAGAACGTAGAGTTTGACGTTGGCGTACAACAAAACGCATATTCGCCATTGGAACAAAATTTACAGGACAGCAGAGATTTGATCCAATTCTCGAATCTCTAGCATGGAAATACTATACTTCGAACGTGCACAACTCACTTCATCTTTTCTCTATCTATCTACCTCTCTCTCTCTCTCTCTCACTCTCTTGTTCTTTAACATACACATACACACACATATACATTACAGTAATATTCTCTTATACTTTAACATCCAACCATGTTTGCAAAGATATTACTGTTCGTAAAGCACAACGTTCTAACTTTAGCTTATTGTCGAAGTTATCGTCTAAGAGAACACCGAGACTTGTTCTCTTTCTGATGAAGAAGACTGACTGACGATTCGTAGACTAGAAGGAACTTTAACTTAATTGAAACGAGAAGCTCCAACGGACATCCTGATAACCACGCTTATTGTTAGACATTTTCATCCAACATTTTCTAAGAAACTATATTCTCTCATCCCTTTGAAAGTTTTTCCTGACCTCTTTTCTTTTACCTTTTTGTTCTCCTTATATTCGAGTTAATCTTTCATAAGTTTAATTAATCATTTACTCTTAATTAAGAAAATTGATTATCGCGAAAGGAACGTGTTTTTACTTTGTTTTTTGTTTTTTTTTCCTTTTTTTTGTTGGATACTTATTCGAAAACATTCATTCAATTTTATTTAACACTTTTTTTTTATCAGGAAAAATTTTCTTATTATCTCGTATTCGAGATTATCGGATTATTTCTTTTATATTTTTACAATAAGAGATAATAAATTGTTACTGTAATATTCAACGGAGGAAGAGGAATACGGGGACTTTTTAAAAAATAAATTTAATATTTATATCAAACATTGTGAGGAATTTTAATAGAAAATACTTTCAACGTTGTGATCGTTATATCAAGATAATATATATGTATTTTTTAAAAGTATAATTATTCAATAACAAAATTTAATAATCTTGAAAGATTAGATTAGTATTTCAACTAAATTTCATTTAAATGTCGGCAAAAATAAATCATTCGTTCGTATTTAAAATACGAGTACGTTAAACGGTGTGTAATTTTTTAGTTTAAAAAAATTCTATCCCCCGTCGAGAAAAGAAAAAACAAAAAAAGAAAAATAATAATTAGAGAGAGAGAGTTATAAAGACGAAGTTATAAAGAGTAAAAATTAAAATATAGAACGGGTCGAATTAACAAGACGAAATAGTACCATACGTAGTAGTAGGTATTACGAAAATTTCGGTTGAAAGTTCGTGGTACTTTTCCGGTGGTGGTATGACGGTGATGTATCAATCGTGAAAGTGCAACTAAGAGATTTCACATTGTATTCTACACGTACGTGGAAACTGTGTCTGAACAAGGCCACGAGCATACGTCCGAAGCTTTCGTGAAATCGTAAGCCGAGTACGATACTGAGCTTGACGACAAGCTTGCTGACATAGAATTGATATTAGAATCGCAAACTCAGTTAGAGAAAGGAAGGAAGGAAATAAGAGAATAGAGAAGAATGAAAAGGGAAGAGACGAACTGGAATCTCCGAAAATTTCAGCTACGACTTTTTGCGGTAAAAAATTTATGTTCGGTTACTTTGAATAAATAATTAATTTTTTATTTCTTTTTTGATTATATTTTTTTTGAAAAAGCAAAATATTCAACCAATTTATTTCTCATACCTATTTCATATTTTTAGATACATCGTGTGTATGTGTGTGTTTTTGTATTTAATTACTTTATGAACATCTTTTCATGCGTACTCTTAATTTAATACTATCAAAGAAGTCGTCATTTTTTTACCATCTTTATGAAGTCAACCGCACAGGGTTTTTTCCTTTTTATTTTTTTTAAGTAAATCTATTTGACTAATCCGTGCCCACGTTGCTCGACTTTAGTAATCTAACGGGAGCTAAGTGCTTTAAACGTAGCTAGGCTGTTGACCCACATTTTTACTTGAGTAATAAAATAAATATATATATATATATCAATGTTTAGACAATTCTCTAAGGATTGGCTCATTTATTTTCACTTTTCTTAAATAAAAATATGTTTTTTTATGGTTTCGATATAATATTCAATAGATACGGTATAATAAAATGTATTCGATTAAAACCACTTTTAGAATAGAAATTTTTGATAAAATTGATAAAAGATAAGATTAGAATCGAGAATCTCTCTTATGAATCGTGAAGAAATTTTTCTGAAACGCATTGGAATTCTCGAGGATTCTATTAAAATACGAATGGGGGTGGTCGAACGGTGAAATCATAGGAATAGAAAAGATTTGATGAAATTGCGTTTTCTTTATTTGAAGATTACAAAGAGAAAAAATAAATTTCTCTTATATCTATTCCTCTTAACTAATTCAAAAATCATTCGGAATAATAAAGAAATAATTTACGAAGTATTCAGGTATAAAAATATTTTTGCGCTATACCAGCGGGGCAGAAAAAAAAAGAAGAAGAAGGAGAAGAAGAAGAAGAAAAAATAAATAAAAATAGGAAAGAAGAATTTTAATAAATTTCTAAAACTACGTCTACAGAAAATACTAAAGTATACTCGTAATTTTTCATCTTGGTTTACGCTAAAAATGTGTTTTTTGTATTTGCCCTTTTTACACACTACTTTTTTTACTCGTTTATTGCGTATGTGTGTGTGTGTGTGTGTGTGTTTTTTAGTGATTCTCTTTTCCTAGTAAAATTACGTTCCCAGGAAGGTTCCAAGTTTCGTAACCTGTAACATTTACTAGGGTATACGTAAACCGTGCTTCGTCGTTTTCGGTTGGTTTGTTTGTTCGAAAAAAATTAAAAAATACAAAACGAAAAAAAGGAAGCTAGAAGAAGAAACTAGAAGAAGAGTAATCAACTATAGAATTGTATAGAACCTACAACACAACAACCAAAGTATAAAATACAAGTAAGAGATAGGATTCAAAGGATGATGGTATTTACTGCATATTTACGCGGTTTAATAACAAGATTTTTTTCATTTCGCGGTAATGGTTAACTGTATCTTTCAAATAATTTTCTTTCTCTTTATTTTCTTTGTTCTTTTATTATTTCTGTATTATTTCTTTTTTAAACCAAGATACACACCATACGTTTCTAACAAAATTCCTACATTTTCAAACGTAAAATACCAACTCGGTATACACTTTTATTTCACGTTTCCTACGAGGATCAGAAATTTTACCGAGGAAAAAAAAAAAAGAAAAAGAAGAAAAAGAGAAGAGTTGTAGAAAAGAAAAAAAAAAAAGATAAAAAGAAATAAATCTACAAGTTTGAAAGTAACTTTACGAGTGCGTGTTACCCCTCTTCCTACCCCTAAAAGAAATAGAATAAACAGCCATTAATTCCTGGCAAAAGTAGACATCGATTTCTAAGATGGCACTTCGATTTAAGCGACATGATTCGAGTGGTAGCTTTTATCCCTTCTCTTTCTTTCTTTCTTTCTTTCTTTCTTTCTTTCTTCGGTCTCTTCAATTCGTTAAGTTGATGGAAGAGTTAAGTACGATATCGTAATAAGAACTTTTATACGATCACGAATCTGTCTGTATCGTTAATAACTTTTCGAATCTTCGAAAATGCAATCATATCTACAATTATAATCGATTAATTTGAATTGAACCCAGGGGAATCATGAAGATTATCTTCAAAGATAATAATCTATATTGAAATATACCGAGTGACTCGTTTTAACGTTAAGTTTTTTTTTTTTTTGTAATATTTCCTAACAACGCTAATTTTACGTGGACTAATACTGATGGTATCAAACAGAAAACAAAACCCTGTGTTGAAATATTATTTGGAACAAATAAGTTAAAGTGTGATCATATAAAACGTATTTATTTTATTAGGCGGGTTTAAAATGCGATCATTGGTGATAATTGCAATATATAATTATATTTCTTTTCTTATTTCTATATATTTGAAATATTATTGTTTTGAAACCTGTTATTAATGAGACACTCGGTATATTCGCTATGTATAGATAAATATAGAAAAGAATGTTCTTTTAATAAGAGGGACACTTTAATGAAGGTATCTACGTTTCATTTTATTCGTAAATGCTTGAAACGTTTTGAGAAGTTGTTTCTATTAAATTTCACGATGTCCACTTCGGAAGATTCGAGACTCTTTTCCTAAAAGCTTTTTCAATCTTAGCGAAGATGGTAAGAAGAAATGTAATTCCCTGTTATAATGACTTCTATCTTGAAATTTCAACATGGTTATCTCTCTCTCTCTCTCTCTCTCTCTATCTCTATCTCTATCACTCTATCAGTGAGAATTGAAGAGCTACCTTTTAAATTATGTCGAATACATTTGCTGATATTTTAACGAAATCAATGAATTAGAAAAAATCAAGGAAATAAAAAGTTTATTAGAGAAATTAAATGATAATTTTCTTTTGCAGAAAAGACAAGAAAAAGAAAAAGAAAAAGAAACCAACACAAATAATATTTCAATTGAATGAAGATTAAAAATTAATTATAGAGTTATTTCTATAAAAAGAGTATATATTTTTTTAACGTTTGACATATAAACAAAGTATTTAATATAATAAAATTCAATTTCAAAGCAATCGAGTTTCACAATTATATTTTTATTTCGTTTTTTCAAATTACTCGTTTATTTATTACACTTTTTCTGTAATTCAATTATTATTATTATTATTATTATTAGACTAAACTTTTTTTTAAGGATTTAGGTAAAAAAAAATGAATAAGGAAAAAACCAATAAAAAAAGAATTGAGAAATACTGGGATAAAATCTCAAAAGCCAGAGGATGGAAAGTATCCTTTCACTAGGATTACACGAACTAAGACCCACGTTTACTCGTGTTCGTTGCATCTAATCGTGGCTTGTTCTCGGATCAACGCTTACAAAGTAACGTGAGCAAACGTTACATAAACGATTCACAATGTGTTTCACGAATGACGAAACTTTGAAGCAAAGGAAATATGAGAAAGTGTTATAAATAAGATCTACTAGAAAAAAGTATGGTACTATTATACTAACGCGTTACTAACGTAATATTTCTTCCACATTTTTCTTCCCGTACTAAAAATACCACAATCTGTCAAATGATTCGATTCAAATTCGATACTAAAATTCTACATTATATTATTATGTTGCTTATATTTTTAAATAATTTTAAAGGAAAAATAATATAATTTGCTAATAATATTTTATCGTTATCTAACAATGATTTGTATGATTTTTATTTATTGTTTAAACAAATGAAAACAAGAATCAATTTATATATTATATAAATAAAAAATAATTTTTATCGATGACGAGTCATTTGAACGATTGTTTATGTATGGATCTATACAAATTAAATATAAAAAATTAGAAAAAGAGAGAGAGAGAGAGAAAAAGAGAGAGTATTCCCATAAGAAAGACAATGCAAGGAGAAATCGATTCGGTTCTCCCAATGGGGAATTTTCTTTCCGAATTCAGAAGAACCACCTCGTGCATAAAGAATCGTCAGCACTCTTTTTTCTTGTTACATCTGCATCTTCTATCAAATTCGATCTTCCTCAAAAGGCTCCTTATTCTTCCTCAATTTAAACCTAAGAATTTTTTTTCCCACAGATAATCAATCAAAAGTGTCGGACTTTGGTTCAAAAGAAGAACTTTGAATAATAATAAAAAACAAAAAAAAACAAAAAACCAAGAGAAAAAATATTTGAACTCATCACGAATGAAACTTTATTTTAATAATAAAAAATGGAAAAAAATTACTGCAACACAGGAAAAGAATCAAAATATATGTCATGATCAAATTGAATTGTTTCTTGACAAAATAATGAGTAATAAAACTCATTGAAAAAAAAAAACGAAAAAAGAAAAGAGAAAAAAAAACAAAATCTACAAAGTTAAGTCGAAAAGAAAATAAGAAAAAAAAATAGAGTTAGGATGTAAACAAAGAAACGAAATTGCGGAGAGTAAAGCGTTAATTGCTTTTTTTAACGAAGGCAAACGCGAGAAAGAAAGACGATATAGGAGAGAAAAGTGGACGTTCGGAAACGGGTAGTAAGTGACCCTTCTCTTCGTTTGCATTTAAAAATTGTTCTCCAACTCGACACGGAAACGCGTTACCCTGGAATCGAATTAACATGAGATAAATAGTAAACTGCATTGTTTTTGCAAACGTCTCGTTTACTCGGCGATGTATGCGAGAAACAAATTGGAAGAACGTTGTTGGAAAAATCGAAGCGCAAATTAACATTTGCCATTCTCAACTCCCCTCCTCACCCTTTCCCCCTTGTAACAAGATTTATCCCTCGTTTCGTTACTTTCTTTTCCTTCTTCCTTCAACCTATCCTTAATAGATTTGCTTTTGTTCCCACGGATCTATATTTTATATTCTAGCAAAAAGAAATATTTATTTGATCAACTAAATTAATTATTTTATTTTATTTGATTAATTAAATTAAATACTACTTACATATTAGGATTAATATAGATTTTTTTAATTTGATTTAAATAAATTTCATTAGTAAAATATATGACAACCATTAAGCATGCGTGTAAAATGAAATTGCAATTTGGAACTGACTGAGTAGAAGTTGCTTGCCGAAGCTTTACAACTGGAATAAAACGGTTGCTAGTAGCTGAACGGAATAGTAGAAAGGTGAAACGAGCTTCGATACATATCTGTCCTTCGGTAGTTCATGAGATATTCGTGTATCTCCCGTCGTGATAATCGATCGCTCGTATATTCGTGCGAAAGTCCGAACGGAATACATCCCGCGGGCTTATTGTTGGAAGCCGTTCGAATTCGCTTGAATATTTCACTTCTCTTTTCTCCAATATCTAACTTTTTGTCGGGATACTACTATATACTATGAAACGTGACTTTGTATATGTTTTAAATGTTTTCACCACAATCATACGGATTGAGAAAAGACAGAAAATACAAAACAACAACAACAACAACAATAATAATAACACGTACAAGCACTTTCGTAGTTACTTGAAAACAAAAAAAAAAAAAAGAGGAGAAACAAATGTATATTTATCGAACGTATGCAAATGTTTGGCAATATTTTTTGTTATTGTAATTTTATATTTATGTATATGTATTCAAAAATTATTATTCAAATATATATCTTTTTTCATATATGCGATTATTTTAGAATGGTTTCCATATAACACACATTTTATTTCTAGTATTTTGAATGGTTACTTTAATGATTATTACTTAACGCGGTTTTGATTTATAAATTTCAACGAATTATTCATATTAATTAATATTAAAATAAATACTATAATAATAACACAAGTAAATAAACTAAAATATTTATGCATGGACACACCCCATTCCTATCTAACGTTCTATTATTATAATGATCTCTCTGGTCAAGTATAAAATATATTTAATTATATCAAAACGAATTAACATTAACTTTTTTTTACCACTACACAAATATTATTATGAGAACCATATTTAAAATTTATCATCGTTAAATCTAATATAGAGAAGATGATATTTAATTTTTTGTTCTCTCTACAAAAAATGTTAAAAAAAAAGAAAAAGAAAAAAAGCAATAGCATGCGATAAAGCGAATAACTATGGTCGATATTACTTCCTGTCTCAATTCCATCCACCGTTGGAATAAATAAGACAGAAGAATTCTAATATTCCATTGTGCTACGTACAACGTCAGCAGAAATTGGCGTGACGCAGCCTCCTATACGAGGTAATCGATCGTTTCTCTGCGTTCATCGAAGATACCAGTGGCAATATATTGCTCGAGTTTATTGTCGAACCCATTCTCACACGATTCGCATGAATATTTCATTGGTAATATTTAACGGAAGGGTGGAGTTATGCATACATAGATATATGATCATGGTCTTAATCGTTACCAAACATAATTAATGATTTCTATCATATACATTTTCAAATTAAACTTATATATTCTTAATGGAATTTTATTAAAAGAGATAATATATATATAAAATATAAAATAATTCTTTATTTATTTAATTGTGAGAGATAATTTTAAACGAATATTATATTCATTTTAAACGAATAACAGAAGAAGAGAGAAAAAGTAAGTAAATTGTACGATACACGTATTAATTATTTTTGTTTGTTAATCTAATCAATAATTTATGGAACAGATTATAAAAAAATTACGCGCTTGCACACGGATACGTAAGGTAAAAATAATTTCGTATATTAAAATACAATGAGAAATAGAAATTGTTAACTGTTTTGTCGAGATGATAAAATATCAGATATAAAATGCAACCTGTACAATTGTGTGTATAGAACGTTAATTAGTATAAGAAGCATAACGTATTACATTTCTTCACGTCATTGGATTATATAAGTCAGCAAGGGTGTATGTATTAGAAGGCGTTAAGAGGCACCTTTCAACGACATTCTCCAAGAGATCTTGTCTTTTAGTTTAAGGGTACTTACTACAGTTTCGTTATACTATATACGTAAATTATACGTACTCGAGAAGAGGCAGAACGTACTCAAGATTTTACGAGCTTAGCTTCTACGATTCGTTCTAGCACACGTCATATAAAGTCAAAGTATAATACATGTTTTACGAGTAACCTGATAAACATTACACATTTGCAAAATTGTTTCCCTAAAATTTTCTTTATAACTCGGTTCAAAATTTGTGGCAATCCTTTTAAAAATAAATATTATATATCTTTTTATTACAACGCGTTTCTTTATCAAAATAATATTACCGAAAAGTGTCACTTATATTTTATACTCTATTTAACGTTCATAATTGAGCATGAACTTTTATTGTTAAATCGAATAATATTTGTTAATTTTCTTTATGCTTACTCGAATAACTCCTTCTATCGACTTAAAAATCAAATTTGAAGAAATCATTTTTTCGTTATTTGTATATATTATATAATTATAAATATATAATTGTATGGAAAAATAATTAACTATCAACGAGTTCATCGTATAAAAGCAATCTCATTCGGTTGGACTATTTTATTATATCAAGTTGAAAGAGGAAAACAGGATGGTAAATACTATGGACTCGGCTGAGAAGTCATACAGAATTGTGTGCTAGATCAAACATACAACTTCACGTACTATCATAAAAGAGCGAACTAATTACACGACGAACAATTAAAAGTGAACAAAAACCTCGAGCACGTTTGCTCTTTCGTACTAACGTGGAAACGTATATAAAAATAAACACAAAAAATGAACGTTTAAATTTAAAAGTTAAAAGATATGATATTCGCTTTTCTCGCCTATATGGATGTGTGCGTGTTAAAAGAGAAAAAAGAAAAAAAGAGAAGAAAAAGTTGAAAGAAAATCAGATTTTCCAGTTCTAATTTTGTATCAAGAGTTGTCGTAACTCGGTCCCGCGGTGTCTCGTTTTTTAAATGAAATTCAGTAGGGTCGTTAGTCTACTCGCGAAACTGCTTTCTATGTTTTACCGCGAACTTTCTCGATCGTTTTCTGCGTAAAAGAAACGAAAAAGATGTGCGCGCACGATTGAAACGCAAACGAGCATCAGCTGTTACGAAAAAGAAATTTCGAAGAAGAAACAAGTAGCGTGTTTAACCGTATCATTAAAAATAACGTTGATATTTTATTTCACTTCTTTACTCTTTTTCTATTCGATTCTACAAAGTACAATTTAATTAGACGATTAATATTATTATTTCTTTTTGTAAGAATAAAAATTAAATGTAAAAGAAATATATATCTTTTTTTTTTTTATCCTAATATCTCGTTTGATTCATTGTGACTCTTGGAGGTAGTTCGACGACTACCTCTCCGAGATCGTAGAACGAATATTTTATGCAAAGTAGAAACAATCGATTTCAACGACGAATAGAAATAGAAAAAAAAAAATTCGGATTTATAAAATGCCTTCCCGCGTATATTTTTCAACGAATGACAAATATGAGGAACGGACAATTTCCACGACGAATTTCGATAAATTTATGAAATCATGATTTATGTTACATCATATTTATTAACGTACCCACTCAATATATATTTATTTATTTATGCTTATATATATATATATATATATATGTGTGTGTGTGTGTGTGTGTGTGTGTGTGTGTGTGTGTGTATGTGTATGCGTGTAATGAAAATGTTCGAGCTTCATTTTTCAAGTTCATTTTATTTTTGTTCTATTTTTTTTTTTCTTTCAAATCCATTTTCCAATCTCATCAATACATCGGTCATGTTTGCTAAAAAAGACGAGACTCGAATGTTGAAGATATATATCGGTAAGATCATCGATCGTAAAAGCTTAATAGCTCTCCGTAGGCGAATCGAAGCAGCTACGAAGCAAAGTCGTAAAAGCAACACATCGTTTCACATAGCGATCTCGTTCTACTCACGTATACACCTGTCTAGTATGGAAAAGGTAACTTCGAAGACTTATTCGATCAATGAACCTTACGAAATATAGTTCTCATATATATATATATAGAGAGAGAGAGAGAAAGAGAGTGACATAACCATGATTTCAGATAACTCGATAAGTTTTTCCAACCATTCCTTGAACGTTCGATAAAACAAATCAATATTTTTGGGATTAAATAAAAATTAATTTCGAAGTAACAAAGAGAGAGGGAGTTGTTTATCAAATTTTTAAATAAATAACATAGATTTATCCGAACGAAATAAAATAATAGTCAAACTTAATACTGACGGGAATCCAATGAATTTAAAAAATTCGACAAGTTATTCAAACATTTTTACGAAAGATCAATAAATGTGTTTAACTTCAAACGATTACATTGAAATATAAAAATAAAAAAACAACGAAATAATAAAATATATTTCGCTTACTTATTTCGGATACAGATGTTATTCAAAAAAAAAAAAAAAAGGTGTTATAGATAAATTCTTAAAACCTTCTTCGAACGATTGATAAATCAACAAATTAGTTGGTGGTGTTATTAACGTGAAAGAAATTAGCTTTGAGAAAAGTAATTATTTCCTAGACTGAAAACATACAATGCTGCATACTCGAGTTGAATGCAATTACGTCCAGTAACGAATGACCATAATAGCCCAATTGTGTCACATCCTCGAGGAATGTGTGCGGGGTTGCGTAGATTGCGCGGTAAGCCAAGAATTACTCGCACGTCGTTGTAATTCATGAGGCGCCGACTCTTAATTACGCCATCGCGATATGGCAACGTGACAAATTATCGATTAACGCGATACACGTAACGAGGGGAGGAGGCTTTTGGGAAGGATGGGTGGTTGTGATTGGGCGGAGATGGTTGAATACAAAGAGCAGGACGTGGAGGAAACAAGAGGAAGAGGAGAAATATTAAGAGGAGAAAGGGAAAATAGGAGAGAGTACTTTTCGGTGGATGGGTGAGGGGGTGGTAAGGGTGGGGGAGGGACTGGTTACCCCATCCGTGCAAATTCTGTTTTATCGCGGCATCGAATTGTGAATATTTGTCATCAGCACGACGTGTACCGCCCGTAAATCGTCCCAGTTTTTACTCCTACCGTTTTCGTTAACCACCATGACGAATATGCAAATGACGAAAAGAAAAAAAATCAAACAACCACTGAAACACAGACGCGCGCCCACACACACACATCTTTGCATATACGGAATCTTTCTCTTTTTCTACCCCCCCCCTACCACCCTAAAGTTTACAATTTCATCCTATCATAATTTCCCAAAAGCTCGAAGCTTTTAAATGAAATCACTCGAACGTCTTTGTCTCAACCACTTTGCGAGAGCTTTTTACTCGATATGGAGAAATTTCATCATTCCACGAGCGTGACTATCGTTTGGTGTCTGGCTCCTTCTTGAGAAAATAATTAATTGGCCTGGTTCGATTTAATATCCGGTAGAACGAATCCTTCCATTACCTTCCTTCCAGGGTCTACCATTTTTTCTATTGATTTTTTTCATTGTCATCTTGAATGATGAAAGTTGAATCGTTCAGTGAATTTTAATAAAAGAAACAAAAATAATATAACTAAGGTGTAACGATTTGTTACAATTGACTCGGTAAATCTTTCGTGCATGGACCGATAATATAAATTGATTTATCATTATAATCGATTTCACAATAAATTAAATATTAAAATAGAAAATATATATATATATTCAAAATAATCAAAATATCCAATAAAGCGAGCAGAGATGTTAATAACTTGCTTAAGTATATATATTCATTCTATGTTTGTTATATATGTAATACATATAATAGATATATATATGTTATGAAATGAAATATTATATAAAATAAAAATATATTCAGTAATAAAAGTATCTCTCTCTCTCTCTCTCTCTCTCTATCTCTCTCTCCAATAAAGCGAGCTGATGTTAATAACTTGGTTAGGTGTATATATTCGTTCTATGTTTGTTATATATGTTATACATATGTATATATATCAACGTATATATATTTCTACCTTTCCCTTTTGCCGAGTTTGTCGAAGAAACGTCAACGAGCAGATATTCCCAGAAGATCAACGTCGAAGAGAAGCAAACCAATGGATGGATGGATGGATGGATGGATAGAGAGAAGATAGTAGATAGAAGAGAAGTCCTATAGGACGCTTATTTCTACGAGAAGATAAACTTCAACGGCTATTGGTCCGTGGATCCCTTAAGATGTTAACTGTACGAGAGATAATTTGGAATCTACAGTAAAGTGTAGCAGCGATCGCAAATTTCATGACGTCTCAAGAAAATATGATATAAGAAAATACAATGAATATAAAAAAAGAAATACATAATAGTTATTTGGAAAATATTTGCAGAGAGTAGAAAAAGAAAAAGTAAGAAAGAAAAAATAGAAAAAGAAAAAGAAAGACAAAGATAGTGTTAAATAGAAAAAGAGAAAGAAAAGAATGAAGATAAAAATGATGAGAGATATAAAGAGAGATAACAAAGCAAGAAAATGACGAGAAAGGGTGAACAAAAAAGAAATGAGCGAGAAAGAGAGAGATATATATATATATATAGAAAAGAACAAAGAAAAGGGGAATGTGATAAGAAAAAAGAAAATGACAAGGGAAAAAGAGAAAGAGAACTATCCCAAATAGCTCTTTGACGTTGATTTTTAAAAGTTTTTAAGTCCCCTACTACTCTCATTCTTTTATCACACAAAGTATATCTTTCTCTGAAATTTTTCAAGGATCGATTAATGAACTTTAACGGGTCCTAACAGGCCATTATTGACGTCAAGACGTTGTCCTTTTTACTTTTCTATCTTAAAGAATGAAAAATCTCAGTCTCTCGCTATCTTACTCACACTTTTTCTTTCATCGAGAGTTTTCGTTCCGTTCTCATCGTCTTGAACAACTTATAAGAAACTCGATAGATGTCTGAGAAGGTTCATGAATCTGCAGCAGCATTAAGCTTCCGGGATATTTAAGTACCTTATCGAGAAGGAACTAGACTTGCTTTAACGACACCTTCAAAAGATTTCATTTCATTATCCATCGGAAAAGCTTTTTCTTCCTTTCACTCTTCTCACGCAATTTACAATTCCATTATCATCATTATAATTATCATTTTCATCATTATCATTATCATCATCATCATCATCATCATATATATATATTCACCAACCCTTCCTCTCTTCTCTATTTCTTTTTCGACAAATTCTTCTACATCATCGGTTTTACATTTTTGTATTATTTAAATATCGAACAAGGGAATATAAAGTTACATAATAGCGAGCTTTATTAACCCTATGCACCCTTATCAACAACTCGAGACGATTTTCCTAGCATATTTCATGAATTACTTATAATTATTCTATATTGAAATGATTTTAAACACAACTTAACACGTTATATTATCTTTATACATCAAAAAAGGAAATTTGTTAAATATTAAGCTCTGTATTGCTACTTTTGTTAGGATATTTTATAAAGCAATCTCCAAAATGCATCTTCGGCTTGTCAAAACAAGTATCACAGTAATATGTGAAAATACATTAACATAAGTCTTATCCAGACTTTATTCCTTCACATCAAACCTTGCAATCCTTCTTAAACTCCTGTTAGCATAACATGTAGCTTTTCATTCAATCGTATTTCATCAAAACTGCAGTATCGAAGTAGAATGAAAATTAATAGGTCTCATTCTAATTGTAATATTAAAGATAGGTAGTTATTATGCACGCATGTATTGTTGAAGACATTTGTGAAGCTGTATTTTCCAAATAAAACCTAAATAAATATCGTGTTAAACCGTGTGGTGACCGAGAGTAACCTCTCGAGTACAAAGATTTCATTTCTCTTATATTTTCTCATAGAATAATCTATGTTGCGCGCGCGCGCGCGTGCACGTGAACGTTTATTCGAAAGAGGGGAGTGGGAAAAAGAGAGAGAAAGAGATAGAGAGAGAGAGAGAGAGAGAGAGAGAGAGAGAGAGAGAAGGAAAGAAGTTTTCCAAGTATTATTATTAAATGTCATTCAGTTGTCGGTGTAAAGTTTAAAGAACGACTTTACGGAGAAATTATCTCTAAATGAAAAACGATTTTCACCGTGCACACCGTTCCCAGCCTTCACCTTAACGTCAAAAGTTGAAACTATAGGTCACGGTACCGTGATAAGTACGTAATATCGAGAATTTAATTATTCGCGAATTAAAAGGGGTAAAACAAATATATAAATATTCAAGATTTACTTATTAAATATTTTCTGATTCCACGTAACTTTCATTATTTCTAATCAATAATATAACGAAGTTCTTAAGATTCTTAAAAAGAAACATTTGTAACAGACAACAAACTAATGGATTACGGCAATGCGGACGTTGATTAAAGCATGAACGCTTCTTTGTTTCGTTTAAACTGAAAGGTGAAGAAATAAAAAAAAAAAAAAAAACAAAAAAAAACACTGCGGTCAATGCACGATTGAATGTTAGACACGTTGAGGTGCAGGTATATAATCTGTAATTGTTATAAAGATAAAAAACCATCATAAATCGGGGACATACTTTGGCGAAAGAAATTGTTATTACGTAACAACGATGGCGAATATTTTACTATAAAAGCGGAGTTGCATGATCGCGAGAATATTAGTTTCTAATATAAGATTGAAAGAGTGGAAGCTGGTTTTAAATAATTCGATACAGAACGATGGCTTCTAAGGTCTCCAAATGATATCAATAATCAAACTATCCTAATTTTGATAAGTATTATTTTCGTTATTAGAAATTGTTGATTAATTTTTTTTTTCAGCTATCGTTTTTTTTCTATACCTGTGGATTTATTTGCGTCATCTTGAAATCGTCCTCGGCTACGAAAGAATTAAGATTGGCAGATAATGAACCCGAACCGTCGTATAAATTTTCATATGTAATTAAAGATGGCAGTACGAAGATTATTCGTAGCGAGGATAGTGATGAGGGTATAATATATCAAGATTAATTATCATATATGATTTTAATTTTTTAAATCGAATTAATATTTTCTAGTGAACGACTCGATCGGTAAATATAGTTTATACGATCCGATCGATCATGGTAAATCGGGTGACTATAAATCGGATGGAAATTATTTTCATATTGAATTTGATTCCGATAAAGATGGTTTTGGATCATATAAACAACCAACGCATTATTATGAACGTTACGAGTATGGTCACCATGATGATTACAGTCATGGTAGTGATGATGAAGGCCATGGCGGTGGAGGAGGTGGAGGAGGGGGACATGAAGGTTATAGTGGATCAGGAAGTGGAGGGCATGGGGGTTATGGTGGATCTGGTGGAGGTGGGCATGGGGGTTATGGTGGATCTGGTGGAGGTGGGCATGGTGGATCTGGTGGATCTGGTGGAGGTGGACATGGTGGATCTGGTGGAGGTGGGCATGGTGGTTCTGGTGGATCAGGAGGAGGGCATGCAAGCTATAGTGGAGGAGGTAGTTATGGGGGCGGAGACGGAGAAAGTAAACACGGAAGTTATGGTGGATCAGGAGGAGAAGGACACGGTGGTTCCAGTAGTGGAGGAGGACACTCAAGCTATAGTGTGGGAAGTAGTTATGAGGGTGGATATGAAGAAGGGGACCATGGAAGCTATGGTGGATCGGGAGGAAGTGGACATGGTGATTCCGGTAGCACAGGACATGCAAAAATTACTGGAGGAAGTGGTCATGGAGGTGGATCTGGAGGAGGAGGAGGAGGACATGGTGGTTCTGGAGGAGGAGGAGGAGGAGGAGGACATGGTGGTTCTGGAGGAGGAGGAGGAGGAGGAGGACATGGTGGTTCTGGAGGAGGAGGAGGAGGACATGGTGGTTCTGGAGGTGGTGGTCATGGTGGTAGTTCTGGAGGTGGTGGTCATGGTGGCAGTTCTGGAGGTGGTGGTCATGGTGGCAGTTCTGGAGGTGGTGGTCATGGTGGCAGTTCTGGTGGCGGTGGTCATGGGTTTGGTTCTGGAGGAGGAGGGCACGGTGGTTACGGTGGTGGATATGGTGGCCACGGTGGTTACGGTGGTTCTGCAGGTCATAGCGATAGCAGTGGTTATACAGATAGTCATGGAGGCGGTGGTTACAGCGGTCACGGTGCTAGTGGTCTTGGCTACGGTGGTTATGGGTTTAGTTATCATAAGTAAATCTAAATGTGTTAAAAAATTGTTTTAAAGTCTTGTTTTTCTTATATTTTTGTTACCAATAAAGAATACTTTTCATATTTCCTTCTTGTTTGGATGAATTGTTAATAACAATTATTTATAACAAACTGCTTATTATATTAATAATATTTGTTCTTGTAAAATAAATGTATAATCTATTTAAAGTTTTAAACAACATTTTATAAAAATTGTTTATAACAAATTGTGGTTTTATAATAATTTGTTATATAACAATTGTTCGATGTTCTTATAAGATGAATGCTTTGAATAGTAAGAATTAAAATAAAATTTGTTTATAAAATTTATTTATAAATAATTGTTTATAACAAATTGTTACTAACATTTATTAATACGTGCGAAATATCAAGCAATATTTATTCTTTGTAATGGTCTTTGTTACAAGTTTTTACGTTTATTTGTTCCGAAGATATTCTTTTATAAAGAGAAAATCTTTTTCATTCATTGACCTAAATAGTGATCCATTCAAAACAAGTAATTGACCCAGTAACCTATATAAATTCCTAGAATCCTACGATTAGCTGTCTAACGTAAACAGTTATTTTCATTGATCCTACGCACAATTACTATTACTGTACAGTACAGTACAATACTGATGTAAACAGAGTAATATAAGTAGAAATTTGTACAAGTGCATATCTCCGTAATGAAAAGTCGTAGAAAGATAATTAAAAAACCATTATAAAGAGGAAAATATTCTCTTTCCATTTATACACATAATATATAACCATCGTTAAAAAATAAAATAAATATTATAAATATTTTATTGAAACTATCTCGACAAAACAATTGAGATGGGTTTTTCTTGAAAACAACAAGTACATCTCGATATTGTTATACGATGTTTCGATCAAATAAACACAGGAAAAAAAATGTCATACGAATCGAATCAACTTAAATTGCTATGAATGACATCTGTCAGTAAATATGTTTTCAACGATAAAACTGAATGCGCAAATGGCAGGATAATCAAAGATCGATATGATTCACTATAGATATCCTACAATGGACGATTACATTCGAACGATCGCCTATGTTTGATTGGCATACAAAAGCATTCATAAATATACCTCAAAAATATATGTCAGGTCATAAAATTTTCAGCCTAACAAAAGGAAATTTCACTCGAGTTATTGGGGAAAAAAGTTTTTGGCGAATTTTTTTCTGTTTCTTTTTCTTTTTCTTCTTTTTTTTTAATTTACATTACCACTTTATAACAAAAAAGATACTTCTATTTTTTGCGAATAACGATCTCATTCGTGTCTGCTTTTATGATCTATCAACTTCCGATATGACTTCTCTGCGGTTAGATTACTAGAAGTTTAATTGAACGTAGAACTTCCGACGGTATTGGATTACCATCGGAATTTCGATTAGTGCGAACAACGATGAATTTTTTACGCAATAACTGTAATTCTCCTGACACGATGTTGAAAAAATGAAAATTTAAAAATATAAACGTTGACAAATTGTCTATTTCGACAAAAAAATTCTTCTACGTGGCAACCATTTTTCTTTAAATAATTAATATCGTTAATGCTAAAGGACATTCTCCTTCAAAGTAACAAAACATATTTTTTTTTATCTTTCTAGTGCTTTCCCCTAGTCCTTTCATCAACGAGTCAAGCCTTACTTTACTTATTCGTAAAAGTTAATGATGCAAGACTAAAGCTCCGAAAGCTTCTTAAATTAATAACCATCCCCTTCTTAATTTTACTTGAGTTTCTACCCCAAAGTTCCTATAAATAATTAATAATTCTAATTCTATTAGAAGAAATACGATAATTATAAACATCCAGAAAGAACAAAATTTGGATTAAAAAATGAAAGTCTGCTTTATTTTATATAATAAAATACAATAATACGTATGTCAAAACAATAGTTAGAGTCAAGACTCACGTCTTGATATATACTATACGATAATTATTTTTTGTGTCAAAGTAAAAATTACTGTATTAAAAAATAAATAATTAGTAATAATTGAAGAGTACACTGAAAAATAGAAAATTATTAAAATAATCATAAATTATCTTTGTTTTGGAACATTAAAAAAAAAGTAAAAGAGTCCCATGATTATATAGAGTTTAGAATGACTGATATTTCTCAAGATACCAAGTTCAATTGCTATCTAGTTTGAAATCCGACAAGTACAAGTTACCGCATTACCAGTAATTCTCAGCATTCCCTTGAGATTGAAAAGAGATAGACCAATGAAGAAAATTAGTTTAACCGCAAGCCGGTTTAATTAAGATACGAACGAAATGTAAGCGTTATTACCTCACTCATACTTTACTCTTGCACAATTCTAACAAACGGGGTTGTACCCTTTTCCGAATGTTATCCTTGGTATTTCCTTTATCCTCCTCATACACTTACTTAGTTTATTCGTTTAAACATTGTTCACACGAAGGATAGGCAAGATCCAAGTTTATCTCATCCGATCCGATTCGAGCTTTCGTTATCCGATCTACGTGACACCATCCGAGACTTTGGTGTTATCGAAACTAGGGTGTGCTACAACCTAAACCCCCCTTATCACCCTTCACAACCTTCAAACGTCCCTGATCGGCCCACTTCGTTCAACCCCTCCCAACCCCTTTCGCTGCTCCACGTGTTAATTCAATTAGAAATTCCTTCGAAATTAATCGCGTTATGGGTTAGAATCTAGCCGATAGAATTGACGCTTTGTTTATTGCTTAACATTGTTAATCGTTCTATCCATGTGATAAACATCTGATTTGTCTTTTTTTTTTTTTATTTCTTTTTTTTTTTGGGGGTTATTTTTAATGAAGCTGAAATGTATCCGCCCGCATTTTCTCCTCTCGCGTATTTTTATTCTGATGGATGATGATAAAAATAAAAAATGTATGAAAAATACGAAACAGAGAAGGAAAAAAAAAAAAGAAAAAACAAATATGAAAAAAACAACGCACAAGGCTCGCTTTTATGCGAGAGAGACTACGCATTGTTTTGCTTAGCAATGCTTTGTCATGAAAAACGATGTCGCTTCGCTTTTCCGTGATTACGATGTCAAACGCGTATAACATGTCGTGAATGAGAATTTTAACAAGGGAATGTCGTGGGATTAAATTATCAGGGATGTGTGTACAATCGAGAGATATCGAATTAATCTTTTGTCATTTATTTTGATTACCTTTACCATTTAATTATTAATCCTTAATGATTATCGTCAATCAATAATTATTATATTGTCCAAATTTCTTGAAAAAGAAATCATTTGGAACTTTTATTATCTGCTCTTAAAATTAAACAATAACGAAATAGATTATTCGATAATTAGAATTTTTAGAGTATTCTCTTCTCCCTTTTTTTTCTAAATAATTGTATTTTACATGTATAACTTTATCTTCTATGTCAATTAAGCTTGAAATTCCATTCAATAAAAAATGGTGTACATTAATTACACGTGAAATATTTTATATTATACATTTCATCATGTTGACAATAACAAAATAAATATTCATTTTAACCAATAACAAAAATATACCTGTGTCGAGATTTACGAGATAAAAAAGGTTTGTTTTTTTTTGTTTTTTTTTTTTTTTTGCAATTATCAACATTGTCTCGTCTTCGATCGATAAGTTTTCACTTTCTCAAAACCTCTTTCACTTTAAAAGTTGGCTCTCCACGTGTGTTTACTCACCTGCAAACGTATTATACATATATGTATACACGTGTAATATGTATATATATATACATATACATTCACCTTAGAGAAGACTAGATTTGGCACACGTTCAACAGGTCTTAAAGATACCTAGCTACCTTGCGCGCGCGCGTGTTCTTTTGTCATGTCACGTTTACGTTCACGTTCACATTAGTGTGAGTCAAATAGTATAGTGCTTTTGCGTTCACGGTGAAAGCGTCACGCTTGAGCGGACAAGCGTGACAAGTGCAAGTGAATTGGGATCTTGAACTTTGATTTATGTATCTGCTTTAAATCGACCTATCGAGACACTCTCTTTTTTTTTTTTTTTTTTTCTTTCCAAGAGAACACTTATAATCTCGTGTACCGAACGACTTGAAAATTGACGATGATTATACGTTCAGAAATGTTTTTAATCATTGCCATAAAATTAAAATATGATTTATGGTATATAAAATAATTAGTTGTATGGGGAATGTTTGATTTAAAATATGTTTTTCATTAATTGTTTGCCTTTACTTGTTAATAAGATAGGAATAAAATGACTAAATTAAAATATCTTACATTTTGTGAAAAAAAATATTAAAATCTCATCAGGTAAGCGGTAAAAACAATGGGGAATATGTGTAAGAATGTTTATTAAATCAATTTTAAAAATTTCAATATCTTCTGAATGACTTAATACAAATATTAGAGATCTATTAGGTATATTAATTTAATTAAATAATAATTGATGGATACTTTATACGAGGGTAGAACTATATTGTAAATAATATGAAACTTATAATTGTATATAGTTACACTATAATTAACACTTATCTTATAATAGAGCAATATAATAATACCTTAGTTAGTCCAAAACTCATACTTGAACAACTATATACTTTAATTAGTATATAACTTATACTTCTATAACTCTAATATTATAACTTTCCTGTACTGGTTCCTAAATTTCAGATACACCCTATTAAATTAATTGTCTATTATTAAACATCAAATAAAATGTTAAATGAACAATTTTAAATCAAAGTTCAAAAAAATAAATACTAAATTGATTTTAAAAAGCAACCGAATGAATTTCTTTACTTAATATTTCATTTCAAAATCTCACGATATTATTGTTCAAATAACAAACATAAATTTTGTATTAAAGACGATCGATGATTTCCCTTATTGTCTAAATTCGTATATTATATTTTTATAATAAATGAACAATTTTTTTGTTTCAAAAGTAAAAAAGAAAGGATTTGAAACATTTCACGCGTAGAAATTAAGTCAATAATTAATTGAAGCCGAAAGAAAAATAATAAACTGCTTTTTTCGTCGAAATCCGATTGGCATTTTCACTACCACCCACTCCTACCTCTTTTCAAAGCCCACCCCCTCTTTTTTTTTACGTGCTTCGATGCCACCGTAATTCTGCGTATAAACGTTAGCGAATGTTTTCATGAACGTAAAAATAAATGGGAGAACGTTTCCATGCATATGGAAATAGAAGTGGCCTTTTAATTTATAGGAAGAATGGACGATAATAGATCGATAGTATTCCATTTTCTCTATATCTAACTATTTCTTTTTATTTTTCTCTCCCTCGCGCGTATTCATTTTCTCTGAAAAAAAAAAAAAAGGAAAACCCAAACGAAATATGCAATCGCTTGCGACAACGAAAAATGAATGAGAAAATAATAACGAGTTAAAGCAAACGACTGAAAATTCTACGAACAGAAATGTTACGAGTGGTATTATTCAATAATAAATTTTGGAAGTAAAAAAAGCAATTAAAAAATAAAATAATTGAATTATAATATATCAGATGTAGCAATGAGTTCGATGCGTTTTTAACAAAATTAGTAATTATTTATCTTACATTTGTTATTTTTCGAAATAGTCTCCATTAATTTAATCGATGATTTTGTTTTATCTATCAGACAAGTATCGAGTTTGTTGACGAAAAAGAAAATAAAGAAAACGATTTACATGTAATGAATTCAATTTCGAGACATCGAATTAACTACTACGCATGGGAAAAGTACTCTGAAAAGTATTTGTTAAAAAAATAATTAATATAAGATGTTATAAAATAAAAATACATTAAACGCGTACGCGCGTGCTAAATAAATACGTATTTTATTAAAACCACTGGAGTATGGTTAGACAATTTCTCGAATATTTTTTCTTTTTTCCATTAAATTATTTCGTTTCAAGGTTCGCTAGAAAGGTTTTACGAAAGGATCTACGAAAATTACGTTTTCCTGTCATTACGTTCTTTTGGATGGTACATTTTTTTGTCAACTGGATTTGGATTTATAAAAATAATGCGTGCTAAAAGTAGAAAAAAAAAGAAATAAAAGAAGTAAAATAAAAGAAAGGAATAGATTAGAAAAGACAACAAAAATGTAAAGAGAGAGAGAGAGAGAGAGAGAGAGAGAGAGAGAGAGAGAGAGAGAGAGAGAGAGATAGAGAGAGAAGGAAAATAAACGTGGACGGTGTGAAAAATCGTAAGTAGAAATTCCAGGACTTTAAAAGGTGAGTAAAACGTCGTCATAGTCGTTTTCGTCGTAGTCATCGTAGTCGTTTTAGTAGCATGTTGGACGAATGTGAAATTTCTAGGAGAATTTTAATCGAGCCCCTGACAACTCGAGCGCAATAAGCTTGCTGCTTCTGTACGCTCGTGGAAAACGGAATGTTTCCGTTTCCGTGTCTATGAATGCCACCACCCCCATTGCTGCTACTTGTTTGTACGTTCTAGCCGTCATTACTGAAGGAGAAAGAAAGATGCAAGCAGAAGTTAAGTGTAAGTGCAAGTATTATGCATTATTTTCTTTTCATTCTCATGCTATCCCATAATATTTTACATATATTATTATTATTATTATTATTATTATTATTATTTTATTCTATTTCCATTTTTAATATCAGATACATATATAATATTTTATTTTAATTATTTCTATATATTCGTCAAAGTAATTTTTCAATGAGGCGAAAACATAATTTTTATTACAGTCATTATTTATAATGAAACCTTTATAATTTATTTTACTATATATAGTAAATATTAATTGGAAATATATTCATCATTATTAATATTATTACATATATATATATATTAACACAAATTAGATATATATGTTACCGTCAAAGCCGGAAATCAGTCATTGCTAGTAATTCCTCGGCATTACTATGAATGCAAAGAGCCTTCAGACGAAGTCGGAAATTGAAAAATTCTTCCAGTTTTTCCTAGGTATCGAACATAATAGGCGCTATGTATTGATAACAATGCCGAGGAATTACTAGCAAAGACTGATTTCCGGCTTTGACAGTAACATATACATATATATATATATATATATATTCTTTGTAATTAAAATAAAAATCTACAAAAAATATACTATTTCGTATAAATAATTTTCCTAATGAATAAATTAAAAGCGTTATTTTTTCTGTTTAAATTCTGTTCTACATAGGTTACCTGTAGCTGAATAACACGAAATGTGGAGAATCAGAGAAAGAGAGACAGAAATGTTAGGAACGCAATGTACAAGAAGCGACTCTAGTCGAATCACCGTCGAATTTACTTGTCGCGTACCAATGTTAAACGGGTCTAATGCGAGTAGAACACTATCGTAGATCGTAAATCAAAGAGATCGATCAGTAAACGCGTATATACGTATAAACGCGTTTGTGTTAAGCTTTGATAAGAGACTCGTGTAGAGATGGTACGCTAGACGATAGTTAGAATGAGAAAGAAAACGAAAATGAAAGAGAGAGAGAAAGAGAGAGAACACCAACCATAGAAACCTGTTCTCTTCCACCTTCGTGGATTCGTTTAACCATCAAGTACCAACCCAACCACGTTCGTCTGTTCGTAGACCGACGTGACCTAGATCGAGTGTCTACTGCAATTTGCACTTGACGCGGTCTCCTACCCTTTCAGGATACCCTTCTCCCAAGGGAAAATAAAAAGAGAAATGATGAGAATGAGAAGAGAACTCAACATCTCTTTCTCTCTCTCCCTCTCTCTTTCTCTCTGTTTCTTTTTTCTCTTTCTTTTTCGTTCTATCTTTCTACATCTCTATCGTCCAGAAAATATTCTCCAAAAAGGGTTTTCCCAATCGAACGATAATAACGTACCAACCATATCTCTTAAGAGACTCTTGAAAAGTCTCATTCTTTTCTTTTAAAATCAGAATAAAATTAATAGAAATATTCTACGATAGAAAAATTAATTTAATCCTTTTGAGAGAGATGCAATGATATTACTTCTATTGTTTTTTAATAATCAAGTAATTAAATTGGGAGAGGAATTTTTGATTGAAAATAAGTACGTATCGTAATAAATATGTTTAAATAATTTCTAACATTTACCTTTTTTTATCTATTACTATTTATAATCTAACGTAACGATGATTTAAATTTATTGTATTATATCGTTAGTTTAAAAAAAATTTATTCGTAACCAAATTGAGATATTACTTTCCTTCTATAAACGTCTGTTGTTTCTTTTTTTTTTTTATTATTAAATTCTTAAATGGTCGGCTTTTTTAACATACGATAATAGTTTCCGAAAGAAGTAATAGAGATTAACTAAAACTACACCATTACACTAATTACAACGACAAATTTCAATGTAATTGTTTGTATACCTACTATTTCTTACACGTAAATCTGACAGTTTAATTTGCAATTCATTTGTTTTTCTACTTCGTTTATGAAGAATTTGAAATCTCGGGTCTATCGGATTTTCGATGATATTTTAATATCAAGAAAAATTAGATTGCTTTAGGTCATAGGATTTACAGATTCGTTTACGTATACTCGAGAATAAAGGTAATTATTTGAAGAACTATATTCGTGTTTGCGGAAAAACACGTATTTTCTACTTGATGAAAGAAAATTTTAGTGTTGGTAAAATGGAACCTGTGGTCAATGAGGATGACATAGTTGACGTATATATGTATATAGGTGAATACGTTCGAAGATACTCATACATACAATGAGAAAAGGTAGAATCGTTTGACTATGTAATCGTCCTTAATTGAGAAAATTTGCATTACACGAATGGCTACTCGAAAATGTAGTATTTACTTTTCTACTCTTCTGTTTCTGATAACTATATACACATACATATACATATATTTATCAAAGGAACTTTATTCCTACTACACAATAGTCGTCCTTTTACGTTTAATATAAATATATATATGTATAAAAAAAAAAAGTAAAAAACTTTTCACAAGGAAGATCCAATTAGCGATCAGAAGAAAGTCAAGAAGAAGAATAAGAAAAAGAAGAAATAAAAAAGAAAGGATATAAATTATTCTCATCAATTCATTATAATAGTTCCGATCGTTGATTGGCTTATTAAACAAAATACGATGCAACCATTCTTGTAAGATCATAAAAATGCTATTATCTTTACCGAGTTATTTCCTTTTTCTTAACTGGTTAATAAAATCTTTCAATTATTATTACTATAATATACTAGACATTTTAAATGATTTTAATGTCATTTTAATTAATCGATTGATTTTTAAAAGACTTTTATCTATTTTCTTCGGACATTGATTATGCAATTTACGTTAAATATATATGGGCTATCTCGTGAAAGCGAATTAATTATCCTAATTTAGGATTATAGGTGGCTTATGAATATACGTCAATCGTAATCTATCAAAGAAAATTTATACAGCGACGGACTAAAGTATTGACGTGAATTTCATTTTTCTGTATAAATTTTTGATAATCTGTGAAATCTAAGATTATTTGTTTTATTCTTTTTCTTTTGTACAATAAAATATTTACGTTGTATGTCATTTCATTTTCTATTATTTTCTTTAACATCGAATATAAACTTCTATTTTGCTTACAATAAATATTTAAACTTTAGAATTTGAAAAATATATGAATGAAAACTAAAAAATTGTACTTCTTGAAAATGTACAAAGAAATTTATAAAAATATTCTTGTATGTTAACAATTTTGTGTTTGATATTGTACAAATTATTTTTTAAATTATGATTTTAATATTACCTATGCAATTATGTAAATCTTTTCGTTAATAAGTAATTAAAAATATCTCTTTGATTAATCGTTCCATTTATTCGCTCATTAATTTTTTTCTTACAAAGAAAATTCATTTTTAAATTAAAATTGATTATCGATAAGAAACCAAATCATCCGAATAAAAAATTAAAAGAAGTTTTTAAATCAATTCTAGAAGAACAAACTTGAGAATCTTGACTAATTTTTATTGAAATTATTGATTATTCTTAAATAAAAGTTTTAATAATCAATATTGTTTCTTCATTGTAAAATTCGCTTGATTTCTTCTTAATGATATTTTTACTTGATTTCATATATAAAGTAGATTAGTCCAAAATAAGAGAAAACTATGTTTCTCGTCTATTAAATACTATGAGTTAGCTTCTATGATCTACTTGAATTACATTAATCTATAACTTTCTCGATTGAGAAATTCCGATTAAAATCGATCTAAGAAACGTATTAATGATTACAAGAGTATAATCTAACTTTTAAATATTTTTTAATATTATTATGACACAGATTGACATAACAAAAATTTAGTTATTAATTTTAACTCTATCTACTTTCATTACCTACTCTAACCTAATCATATAATTACTCGGATATAAAATTTAAAAAAGTATTTCAAATTTTAGCTTCACTTATTTTCTAAACTTTAAAATCAAACTACTATCGTAATTATTATCAAATATCATAATTTTTACCTAATGTTTCTCTTAATTTTCAACTAAAAATATATTTTACGATTAATCAAATCCAAACACTCTAAAATAAAAAATAATACAATATTGTAATAATTCATTTAATTTATTCCTTTATATTTGTAATATTTTATTATTTTTCTAGATAATATTAAAAGGAAGGATCAAATCTCACGGGCGTAGACAAGCGTAATCGGTCTTATAACACCTGGTGCTATGTTCCAGCTGTTAGCGCTGATCAGCTTGCATAAAAAAAATATAAAATGAAAAGGAGTAGGGGTTAGAGGAGAAGTAGGAGGAGTATTTCAATAGTGAAACTATACACGACAACTGGCGCTTCTCTTCAACGAGTTACCAAGATGATACGGAACAAACAGATTCTTCATAGATGTATGTATGCGTAACCATGAGTGGACATAGAATAACTTGCCTCCGCTTCACTGACATATAAAAGCTTGGAAAACACATTGGAAAGTCGCAGTTCTCACCTGACCGTGTTAATATCGAAATAGAAGAAATGACTTTCAAGGTAAAGTCTTTAAATAGGAAACTCAAATATGATTATAAGATAAGTCAGTGTTAATCAGAATAAAAGTCAGTGACAAAAAAAAAAACTTTCGTTCTGTCTTTTGAAATCGATCAAAGAAATTGAAAATATATATACAAAAATTAACAACAAGTTAATTAAGTTTAAATTTATGATCAATAATAAGATTTAAGTGTCAATGTATCAATAATAATTATTAGACGTAGAAATTAAAATTCGCGGTGAAATAAATAAAAAAATATTAAATTTATTTTTAAAATGTGTGTGGTACACACCGGATCTGATCTAAATTTAATTGGCAACGATTAGTATTAGAAAAATCCTGAATTGGGATGACGAAACAAATTTCTAAAAAACAAAAAAGAAACTGCATTATGAAACTTATTAAACAAAAAAGAAAACAACAATAAAAATAACTAATTAAATATTCAGATCAAATAGATTAGAATATTTTTTGATCAATTTAGGTAACTATAGTACTCGTCATCACGATGATCCATAGATCGAAAACAGTAGTAATCCCAGTTGACGAAGTTGAAACGGAAACACACGAAGACCCAGAAATTTCCCTAGCGAGTTCTTACATCCATTTTCATGGTCCAGTAGAAGGTCCAGAATATGAAGTGAAAGTACCATACGTTGTTCTCAAAAACGAACATAATTATTTGTCTCATGGTCAAAATCATCCTATTGAGGATCAAGGATATGCTATTGATTACGTTGCTAATCCTAATTATCAGTTCGCTTATGGTGTCGAGGATCATTATACTGGTGACTTCCATGGACAAAAAGAATCAAGGAATGGTATAAGCTAAATTAATTATAAATAAATAAATAAATTAGATCTCCATAATTTTGTTTTTGTTTAATAATATATAAGAATTTTTATTGAAAATATTAAGATTATAATGTCAAATTTTTGTTTGGATTATTTTATTAGTACCATTATGTTATTTCCGTAAAAATTAAATCACGATTAAAAATTTGTTTAACAATGCAATTTATTCGTAGTGATATTAATTGTAAATACGCTTGGATCTTATATTGGTAATACAAAAAAAAATTGTTTCATTCATTTCTATGAATAAAATGAAATTTATATGACAGAAAATGTAGTTGTAACGATTTGAGGAAGAAGATTAAATTAATTTGATCCTTTAAATTTCACAGGTCATAGCGTTTCTGGTGAGTATAGTGTAAAGGAACCCGGAGGTACCTTAAGGGTTGTCAGTTATCACGCTGACAAGGATGGATTCCACGCCGTTGTTCATACTTCCGGTAAGAACGATCATGCTCCGACTAATATCTATTCTCACAATCAACATGACTACGTACAAGTTCAAGTACAGGATCATGATCACGATAAAGGTTTAGAAACTGAACAAGAAACTCATTCTCTTAATTACGAAACTTCCTATTCGGTTAACGAACACTATTAAAACAATATAATAAATTATTTTTTAATATGATTTAAAATAATCCTCATGCTGCCGTTTATTTTTTTATTTTTAATCACATTTTTCCATACCAAAGTCATTTTATTAATTCTGAACAACAGACGAGTGTACAATTGTGCATAAATATTACTGTAAATATATAAATTAATATTATTATTTTGTTGTTGACTGACCTTTATATTTCATTGGTGTCAAGGTTATACTTTTTTGTTATACTTTAAATATTATTTTAGTTTGATTTTTATGCAATTTTTGTTATTATTATTATTAATATAGACATATATATATACGCGTGATGCGTGCATTATTATTATATGTATTATTTAAAATATAGTATTTTAATAAAAGAAAAAAAATATACTATAAATTATATAAATAACAAATTATTATAATAAATATATTAAATTATTATTAAAAATCACATAAATATAAATTTATTTTTTGTGCGTTTGATAATCGACGAAAGTATTTTCTAATACCTATCAATACATTTTCACGTATACGTCGCATCCTCAAAAAATATGAAAGTTATTTTTAGAAGAAAAGTAAGGCACACAGAATCTTTCTGACGTTCTTACAACTTATCTTCACGGGGAAGAAGCTTTTCACTGAAAATAATTCGATAAAATAGTTTTGCAATATAAAACTCGACGAAACGTATACTCTGACATCTCTTGGCCCAAAAAATTCTTGAACTCGAATTGCATTCGTGCATTAAGAAAAAATAAATATTACCAACTTTATTTTAATATTTCCACAAACGCATCATTTAAAGAATAAATACATAAATAAGTAAATGAGAAAGAAGCCAAGAGAAAATTAAACGGAAAAATATAATATGTTTTATATTTATATAAAAATCTCTTTATAAAATCTAAAGAAAATTATCGATTTATATCCAGTTTACAAAATGGATGAGTACTAACGAGTAAAAAAGAGAAAATACACACAATACTTACACATCAAAGACCAATGATCGCATGAAGACAGAAAAAGAGAAAAAAAGAAAGAGAGAGAGAAAGAGAGAGAGAGAAGGTGGTTTGGTGAGGTCGTCAACGAAAAGAACGATCGTTAACGAAACGAGTAGGCAGCAGAAAAGAAGAACGTACGTCGTTAAAGGTTCGGCTCTTTTCTCTGATCTATCGAATACTGAACGAATTTAACGTCGTTATCGATAGCAACGAGTGGAATATCATGTTAGATCGAATAAAAATAAAAATAAAAAAGATACAAAATTTTACAAAAGAAAATGATGTCATTTTACATAAGGAAATAAATTGTTTTTTTTTTTCTTTTTTTATTTCGTTCCAAATCTTTTATAAAAATATATTTGCTGTTACTGGTACGCAAATGTGTGACGTGTATTATTTATTAAAATAAATTGAATAAAAAGTTTGTATTTAAAATTAGCTTGAAATTAATGTTTTAATTAAAGAGAATGAATGAGAGACGATTTCGTCTCTTGCGAGTGGAAATAAATTTTCTTATCTATAAAAAGTCCCCTTTAAATATTTTAATTAATTATTGTCTTTATTACTGCTCTCCTTTGAACGAGTTCGAGAATATTAATTAATTATTAAGTAATATTAATTAAATAAATATATATTATTTTATTTTATATTCTAAAATATATAAT
>NW_014569671.1:234975-241432 GCF_001313835.1 Polistes canadensis | reverse complement strand
TATATATATAAATGAATTAAAAATGTTGTATATTTGATTGTCTAAAAAGTAAAATAAATAAAAAAATAGTGAAAGGACTATTTTATTTTAATAAGAATGAGCGATCGTTTTATAATATT
This sequence comes from Polistes canadensis, assembly GCF_001313835.1. Lineage (NCBI taxonomy): Eukaryota > Metazoa > Arthropoda > Insecta > Hymenoptera > Vespidae > Polistes > Polistes canadensis. Next base: position 241,313 of record NW_014569671.1, on the reverse strand, counting down.
TTTCTCGCCTAATAAAATTCAAAGTAAGGTTACATAATGGATATTAAAGTCAAAGATAAGAAATTCGAATCAAATTTAAAATGGTTTAAGAAAATTTGACGCTCATTTACAGGAATAAGGAAATTATAAAGGATTAAACGTTAGAGTTTGTGGTACAGTAACTAAACTCAATATTAATTCGCTAGCGAAACGTGTCACAAGGCTAAAATTACGTTCGTCTTGTGCTACTTTGTCATAAGAAATTTTCCTTATGGTTCTTCTACCTTGTGTACAATAATTAATACTCCTTTAGCTTTCTAATAGAATAATTTATATCACCTATAAATCTGTGAACCAATATAATGCAACTACGCAAGAATTCTCTAGTACTTAATCTTTTCGAAATAAGAAAAGCGAGAGTTTTCTCACTAATGAAAATTTATATTTACAGCAACAAGAATATTAAATAAAAAAAAACACACACACATACACAAATTTTAAGTACGTCGACGAGTTGACGTTTAGAAAATTTATATACAAAAAATCGTATTTATTTATTTTAATTCTAATTAAATACTTAATAACTTTATATCAATATGTAGAGAATAATTTTACGTATCAAAATTTGATAGCAGATTGTATTTGACTTAATAAATTTCGTAAAATCGGATATTAGTAATATTACCAAGAGACTGTATTCTCGATACAGAGAACGACAATTTGTATTTAACATCGATATTTCAGTAGACATAGGTCGTATAATTCAATGACAGCTTTTGGCATAATTCAATCATCGAATCTTCGTCATAATCATTTAACCTGTACAATATATCGACGAATTTTATCATGTTTGACGAGACGTATATACGCTCGTTAATTCCTACATTATGTTGAGTTACCAGTCATAAGTTCTGCATTCCATTTCTACAAATTCTTCTTGAGAAAATATGATAATATTTATAGAAATAATAGAAAAGTGAAATAAACAAGAAAATTCTCGTACTGTGCGACTTTCGAATGACATTGATATCTATGAAGAAAGATAAATTAGAAAAGCTTTGAAAAAGTAGCTAATAAATCATTCCCTATGATCCTAGAGATTTTCTTTACATTTAGTTAGAAAAATTCTTTTTATCTCATGTGAGAGAAATTCTTTCCAACCGCGTCTGACGTGTAAAATCTTTGTTACATTATTTAAAAAAATAAAAAAAAATAATAAAATAAAAAAGAAAAAGAGAAAATGGACAAACAAAATTCTCATATATTTTTACACCTTGAATGCCACATTTATTTTCTATGTTTTGCCCAATGTTACTACGAAAATTTGTTAAAATATTATTTAGAATGGATAAATAAAAGTAAATAATAATATGTAATAAATTTATCTTATTGGTGGATCATTCGTGACCCTTATAACGCTGAAATGCAATTCTTTGTTTTAATTCGATTAAAAAACTGTAAAAAAAAGGTGCTATAATTAAACTATAGTTTAATTCTTCTATGATTAAATTTCAACTGACACTTGGAATCGAAAAAAAAACACGAAATTGAATAATCAACGATAGACATTCATCGAATTATTATCTTTTAATAGAAAATATCCAAGAAAAAGTACGGAAAGTTTTAAGATCGTAAAAAAAGAAAGAATAAAAAAGTGGATTTATCGATTCGAACGTAAAAAAAGCAAAAAAAAAAAATGAAAAAAGGAAGATTGGTAGTTCTTACATATCGAGGATTCGTTTGCAGGTGACGTTTTCTTTGCTTTTGACAAATCGTAGGTCAAAGGGATGGGGCAAATGCTGAAGGAGGGGTGATGAGGCAAAATCGAGATAAGCTTGTTTTATAAGCAAGATATATCGACCAATAGGCTTACGAGAAAGATTGTTGAACGTTAAAGAAGATCGACAAACTTAATATGTCAACGAGAAAGATTTTTTAACGATTCCTTAAACACAACGTATCAGATTACAAATGAACGACAAATCTAAAGTAAAATTAGAGTACTAAAATATTGGTTAGTTAAAAAAGTACAAAATAAAATAATTAAACTTTTTCCAAACTGTTACAATAGTATTCATAAAATGTCGTTAACTATATTCGATCAGGTTGAATGTGATTTACAAAAATTATAACGAAAATATAAGAAAAAAAAACTATGAAATGATAATTTTACATTGACACGAAATTAAATCAATGATATCAAATGATTTCGTTCGGTGAACGGGTAAACTGACATCTTTGTTTTCAATTGGTTGGAAACTGAATGTAAACGAGCCTAAACTCGAGCCTAAATCCGAGCCTAAATCCGAACCTAAACTGCACGGCTCATGCTAGTTCCTCGTTATTCGACTAAGCGAGTTTACCAACGCGCAAACTCGTTATGTGCATTACCAGAAGCGTTAATTTGTTAACTACTAATTTGAGCAAATCCCGAGCAATCGAATTCCACGACTCAACCTCGTCCTCCTATATTTCCATCATTCTAACAATCCAGAACACAACTCAACCTAAAACGCATTCCGTACTACTACTATAATAGTTTAGCGACATTTTTCATTCCACGATAACAAGAACCGATCTTCGTTTTCATCCGAAAGAGTTCAAAGTTCAAAGATCACGTTCACCAACGCGTATAACGTGAGTGTGCCACAGGTGGATGCTTCATCAAATCCTTTTCAAACTCGTTTTGCTAACCCAGCCCCCCCTCCCCTCTTCCACAACCTTTTTTTCTCGGTGTTTCATACTCTTCCTTTTTATAATTTTATTTTTTTAAATAATTACATTAGATTTCTTTTATAATGAGACTAGAGGAATAAGAAACTCGTTAGTTAAGGGTTAGCTGTTGGGTTTTATATTTCTAGGCTTTGGTGATATTTAAAAGACTACGGTATAAGACTATTTTGATTTTAATGGTCTACTTATTAGTCAGTAAATTAATCCTTTAATTATTTTTATCCTATAGAAAACTATTCGAACATTTTTCTCTCTTTTCATGTTGCTTATTTTTTAGTAAATTATAGTACCGTGAAAAAGAAAAAAAGAAAAAATATAAAAAAAAAAGAAAGGATAAGAAAAGGAAGAAAAAAAAAAGTAGTAGAAGACTGTAGGGAAATGTTCGTCGAAGAAGAAAAAGAAAGAGATTGTTACTAAAGCTCGTAACTTCTTCGCCGTTCGAATTATTTTTCTTCTTGAAAGTAGTAATCTGTAAAGCTCGTTGAACCATATCGTTCTGCCGTATAAAAAGTCAAATGAGAAATACAGGAAGATAAAAGACCGAGACGAGAAGACAAGAAGGAGAAGGGGGGAGAAAAAAGAAATCAAAAAGAAAAACGGGAGAAAAAAAAAAAACAAAACACACTAAAAAAAAGAACGAAAAAGGTATATAATAGATGAGAGTAGATGTTACTTAAAAAGAATGAATTAGATGAAATAAAAATAAGAAAAAAAGAGGGAGGGAAGAAAAAATAAATAAAAAAAATGAGTAACACCAGAGTAAAAAATCTAACGACTAAGGGGGGTGAGAAAGTAAGTTCTGAGGTCTAGGGAACCCGTTCCCTTTGTGTATCAAACGGAAAATAATTAACGACGAAACTTTCGCGAGTCGAGTACGGACGGAAGAGTAACGGTGAACGTTGGATTGGCAAGGGTTGAAACAGAAGGTTTGGGTAGGGGGCTAAGAAAAGGGTAAGTACGGGGTATGGGAAGGAAAGGAAAAGGGTAAGTCGAGTGGGGCAGGTCGAGAGCTCGCGGAGACTAATTGAAAGTTTTGCATACTGCAAAGAAGGCATTAAAAGCCAATGGGATGAGTCTAGGTTACCTTTTTCGTTCATCTTTATAATAAGAAAGATAGAGAGAACAAAAATAGAATAAACAAGAAGCCGGTAATCTTCCTGTCTACGTGTACTATAAGAAAAATGTTAATTAATCGTAAGTTCGCATCAAAATCCAGGTGTAAATGATCAAAAGATCGAATTAGGTGGAGAAGTGGAGTGGAGTGGGGAGGGGGGAGGCGGGGACAAGGGAGGTGGTTGATTCGATCACGACTACTAACACAGAATTCGATTGAAAACTAATTAAACTTTTTCATTTCTATCGAAATAAGAAGACTCTTTTCCTTTTTTTCTAGTTATTATATTTATTTCGAGAAAATATTAATTAACGTTTTGATAAATGAAAGAGATTATATTTCTATTGATCATTATTATTATTATTATTATTATTATTATTAATGCAATTATATCTTGAATTATTTGAATATATAGAATCACAAAATTGGCCAACTATGAAAACAATTCATACTCTTGATCTCGTTAATTAATCTTTGCGCGAGCAATCGTTCGATTTAAAAAAAAAAAAAACAAAAAAAAAAGAATATCAAATATAGAAAATATACTACTTAATTAATCAATAAATTCGTGCGAAATTTTGCGAGATGAATTTTTGGAAATAAAAATAGAAGAACAAAAAAACGAACAATATTTATTTCGGTTTAAAAAGAAGAGACCGAATAACAATATTATATTTAATATTTGATTTGATTTCTTTTTTTTTTTCATTTCAAAGAAACGAACAAACGAAACTTATTTAGAAGGATTTTAAATAAATACCAAAAACACTGTGTGAGCGCACAGACACATACAAACACACACATACAGAGTTACTGACAAACATAATAATATTATATAAGATAAAAAGGAGGATAAAGGGATTAGAAAAATAAAAAAGCAAGTTGCGAGATATAAAAGAGTAATAGAACCGAGTCATAGAACCGGGCCGGACAACCAACCTACTGCTCAATGAAATATGTAATTCCGTGTGAAAACCGCGTAGGGTTTTCTCACGCCGAGTGAGATGAGGTCGGCATCGAGACGTTCCTGGAATTTATTTATGAAAAATGTATAAATCAGGACGTAGAAGGAGCGAGAGTGCAAGCGTAATAATGCAGCACATAGCCGGGAGCGAGAGAAACGTTCGTTGGAGGGAATGAGTGAATAGGTTAGAGAGAGAGAGAAAGAGAGAAAGAGAGAAAGAGAGAGAGAGAGACCGAGAAGGGTCGAATCAAGCAGAAAAGAGAGAACCTAGAGAATAAGGGAGAGAGAAAGAGAGATGGTGAGAAAAGGAGGGTGGCAGAGTAGAAGAGAGGAGAGGGGTAGGTACTGCTAACGGGTATGACCTACATTTGGCCTACGGGTCACAGGGTAGTCCGGGCTATTGATTCAGTTCGCTCTTAAACACAGCCTCCATTTCATTTCATTTGACCTCACCCCTCCTTCTTTTCCCATTGGAACTCTTCCTCCGAGAGGATAACACACCTCCCACCTTCCACCTTCCACACCTCACCCGTCCCAACCTCTTTAACGAATTTTCTTTTACGTACTTTCGAATATAACGCCAATCATCAAAATATGTGTCTGGATTTATGATTTTATTTATTTGGGAAAAAAAAAACAAACTAAAATTTAAGTATGTTTTTTTTTGTTTCAGGTTTTGAATTTTTCTAATCTTCAACTTTTGTGAAATTTTTTAATCAGGTATATATGTGTGTGTGTGTGTGTTTGTGTAGGTGAGGGGTTGGGATGTTTTAGAAAAAGGTGAAAAAATATTTGATAGAGGGTTTTGCAAAAGTGCATTTCTTCGATAGCATTAGAAATATTTTTCACGAATATTACTTTTAAAAGGGAGAGAGAGAGAGAGAGAGAGGGAGAAAGATGGTAGAAAAGGTTTTGTTCGTTCCTTCGAACTAAAGAAAGTCGGTGAAAACAAGAGTCGACGCCGTTAAGACCCACCCCACCCCACTCCTCACTACTACGACGACTTTATTGCTTTTGTTCGAAGTCGCTGACCGCTTTCGAAGTTTCTTAAAGTTCCCGAACACACCGCGACGTTCTTAAACAGTTTCGTCTCGACGTTAAATAAATTTCTTTTTGGCAATACCTTCAGATTATATTTTATCATTCTTTTTTGTTCCTTTATTTTTTTTTTTATTTAAACCCTAAGTTAAATGCGTTTAACTAGAATTCAATGATTTATGAAATAATTTCTAATTCATATTAAACGAATGTTTCAATTTTCTAATTGTTATTTAAATAAAGAACCTTCATTTATTTTCTTAATACTTTGAACAAAAATTCTAAATCAATATTTTAATAAATAAATTATTAGTCTATATGAATAATAAATATTAATAATTTGTAGGTTTTTTTTAATGATTAGTATTTATAATATATAGAAAGGAATGCATTGTTTATGCAAATATTTTATTAAAAACACTAAGAATTTATTTAAAATAATAATTCAATAAATATAAAATTGATGATAGCATAATTATGGTTAGTATAAAATATCACAAAATATAAAAT
>NW_014569671.1:224993-234920 GCF_001313835.1 Polistes canadensis | reverse complement strand
TATATATATATATATATATATATATATATACTTTCGTATAACATAATAACCGGGGAGTTTGAGAAGGGGGAGAAATTTAAGAAAGTTATCATATACGAGGAAAGAAAAGAAAATGGATACAAGAGAAAAAGAATATGAAGACGTTAGACGAGCGTGTATCTTATTCTCGACGTTTTTCCCGCGGGAAGGGGAATGAAGAAGCCCAAGAGGTACTACTGTAAGCGCGTGTAAGCAAATGCCTTGCTAGAAAACTTTTTCCCCTTGGATAATCGAAAGCAGTTTCAGGAAGTCCCGCGAAACTCAACCTACCCTTTTTCCTTTTCTTTTTCTTATATTCTGTCTCCTAAGACGCATCTACATACATTTTTCAAAAATAATGTAACATACGTATATATACCTTTCCATAGACATATACACACACACACACACACAATGAGATACATGTGAAGGTATCTTTACGTTTACATGGCACGTACACGACTTGCTATATCGCTCGCACTTGTCACAATGACTGGCATCTTGGAAGCCGTTCAGAAAAATATGAAAAGAAACTTTACGTAAGTATTCTAGCTCTAGAAAGAAAAATAAATAACTTCAATAAGTGTTTAATCTTTATAGCTTTTAACTAATTTATGATACCTAAGCGAAGAATTATCTAAAATAAAATTAGGAAAGTTAAGTTAAAGTCAAGTTTTTTAACATTAAAACAAAAAAAATTGTATAATCTTTTTTTTTTCAACAAACGTTCAATAATTTAAAATCATAAAATCATATGTGCTTGTTTTTACATGTTATTTTTTGAGATTACTCACGAATAAATAAACTTTCATATGGTAAAGAAATTTTTTAAAACGTTTTTATATTTTTAAGATTATCCAGGACAACTATGTTAACGCACTTTATTTCTTTCTAATACAATATTGATTATAAAAGTAATTTTGCAAAAATATCACCCTAAAATATTTGATATGAGTATATAATTTGGATTTTAAGATTTAAGTTATAAATAATGAAGTTCAATAGGATAAAGAATCACCCTTAGTTACGGATATAAATAATCCTCTGTTCTTTCTTTTTAATACAGACTTTTCTCTCTCTCACACCCACACACACATCCACAAACAAAAACTTTTTCTCTCGTTAAATGTCCAAAAGAAAATTTGAACACTTTTGGAGGAAATTGGAGAATTTTTCGAGAACGGAAACTCGTTTACCTGCTACTAGTCTCGATTAAATAGCGTTACGAGAGAGAAATTCTATAAGAGGGGTATAGAATGTAATAGCTGGTAATATGAATGGTGGGGGAGGTAAGGTAGGGGTTGGTTCTCGTTAAAACGTACCGACCGCATCAGAGAATTATAACAAGATCGTCACCCGTTTACTCTGTGTATGATATTGGAATGAAGGAAAATGTACTTTCAGAAGCAATTAGTAACAAAGTTAATTAATTGCGAAAGCTTCAGATATTATTTCAAAATTCTGTTTCTGTATGTTACTGACTGACTAACTATACACTCGTTATAAACGTACTTATTTATAATATAGATTAATTATTTTCTATCCAACGTGTAAGTACATTACATGTCATAATGATTTTAATTAGAAGTTGTCTGTAATTGTCCCCCGAAATTCGTTGAATCCTGTTTGACAAACTGAACGTTGCTTGACTCTGACTAAATTGAAATTTAATAAAATTTAATACGAATGACATATTAAATATCACTAATTCGATTTTACAAACAAAGAAAATCATTTTCTCGATTTCGAATTGTACGGAAATGTATCTGTGTGTTTCTATGTTATATTTGTGTTGGGTAGAAAAGAAAAAGAAAAGAAATGAACACAGTCAGCATTTCGTTTTGTCTGTCCTATCCGAGCTTATTGCTTCGAATTTTCCGGTTCTTGGAGCTCGTTTGGTCCAAGTACCGGTACCGGGAAATTGGCAGTGTTCACCGTACCATGACACCCGCGACTTTAGTTTTAAGAAAGATAAAGATAAAAATATATAGACAGATAGATAAATAGTTAGAGAGAAAAAGATAGTAAAAAACGTGCTTAAAGATAAATGACCTTTTTACTATAGTCTCGAGTACTTCGATAAGAAAAAAGGTGAGAATTAACGTCGATATAAAATCTCCTTGATAACGAGCAATTTTGTTCGAATTGATCAGCGTACCGTAATTTTACCTAGTTGGAAAATAATTACGATTATCGATAACGATCGATAAAAATTTATTTCACATATTTCGTTTGAGGTTGACTCGTATTAGCGATTTTCCACGTAATTATTACATCACTCTATTGTACTAATATTTGAAAAAAATTTTAATAGATAAACAGTGGTTTTATATGTGAGATGTATCAATTTATAGTTAAAATAAATTTAATAAAATACTACAATACGCAATTAATATCGTATAATTTTTCATCGTTTTAAAAATGTTAAATATTTGTTTAACTTGCGTAACTTTGTATAAATGGAAAAAAAAACAAACCATAACAAGATTCTCTTTTTTTTTAAACACAAATAAATTGAGAATATAAGTAAAAAAGTAAACTATAAAGAATTATATTCGATGATATATATATTCGATGAATAATAGAAATGTTTTGAAAAAATCATTGGACAATTTTAAGAAGAATAAAAAAAGGGGGAATCATTTTCTAACGTTGAAAGATGAGTCCTTTACAAGTCCTTCGAGGATTTGCTGGCTTACGTCTTTAAACGCAAAACGTGACGACGCATATTCAATGCTTCGCAACCAGACCAAACCGACCACACCCCACCTTGCACTCAACCAACCTGTCGATTTTCTATCTACTTGTATTCACCCTCATAACCATCCAACAACCTTCGACATTTTTGCCTCCTTGTCGACGAGAAACTTCATCGTATTTACGCGAAGACACGAGGGTTCAATTTAAGGGTAGAACAAACCCTCCGAATACTTAACGTAAATTAACAGGAACAAAAAGTGCACTTCTTTTGATAGAAAAATATTCTATGTTTATTATTATTTGTGGTATCATAAATACATAAATAAATTTGAATATTGAGCATAAAAAAAAGAGAAAAAAATATTCCCATAACGATAATAATTGATCCTAATAAATTATACTACGATGAATAACCATACAATATTCTAATTATTCATAATGTATAATGTATCCATTGAAAGTATCAAAATATCAAATTGTCAGATAGTATACATAGTTTTAAACGGATTAACCGATAAATATTGCGTGATTTGAGTAAAATGAAATCACAGTATACAATCAAAACGTTTACAAAAGCTTCATTAACGAGTTCAGTCATAAGCATTGTTCGTATAGAAACACTTGCTAATTGTAAGTTCGATAAAATATCATCACTTTGAAAATCGTATAAAGTTTTACAAACCGATGAAACAGAACGTTTCCTGCTGTTCGTAGAGAGACACCGAAGCGTTTCCCGTGACCAGATTTCGACGTAGGCCGTGTCGTAGAAAAAAAAAAATAGAAGAAAGAGAAAGTAAAAAAAATAAAAAAACGGAAAAAGAAAGAGAGAGAAAGGGGGAAAAAAAACACACACACACACACATACTGTGAAAACGTATTCGTGGCACAGGAGGCATTCGTCTCTCGGCTTGGAAATCAGCCAAACTCGGCAAGCTACGAGTTAGATAGCCACGTTACAGAGACCCCTCTTTTCCCCTTTTTCTTCTTTCCTTTTTGAGAGCCAATTGAATTTTTATATCCATCGAAAACGAGAAAGATGGAGAGAAAGAGAGAGAGAGAGAAATAGAGAAGGGGAGACCGGACCAGTTGGGAAATAAAAAATGTCGTTGAGTTATTCAGAAAAATTTTCGGATGACCTTCCGTTTTTTTTATAGATTGTGAAAGATGTTACCTTCCTAAATTTCTTTTTTTCTCATTCTATCTATATTTCATACTTTATACTAAATATATTTTGAACATTTTCTGATCTATTACCTTTGTATGGTACAAGGGTAAGAATGTTTTCGATTAAGGTTGACAAATTTTTGTTGAAATACGTTTTTTATTAAATTTGTATGCTTGTATTAAGAGTATCAATGTAATTGATTATCCGAAAACATGACAGAAATTAATAATTATATTTTGAGGCTATAAAATTGTTGAAATATGTATTATTTCCGAGGATGAATTTTGTTCAATAACTCGATAAATTTTTCCTTTCAATTTTCATCTTTTTTCATAATTGTGAATATAGTTTTTCCAAAATAATCAAATAAAAATGGAAATACTTTTCTTTGACGGAAAATATTAAATCCTTTGAACATGTTTCCTTTGAACAAATTCATCCCTTAAATATATTTCCTTTTCATGATCGATTTCACGAATAAAAAACGAAAAATTAAATAATGTTATTTCGATAGACAGGAGAAGTAAATCGTGCATTTCCGAAAGATTTTTCTTCTAGATCTGAAGATATTCACTGTTGAATGCATATCGTTACATTTTCTATACTCGTTCACGGATATTCGAATTTCACCGAACGAAGGTTTGGATAAATCCCCGTTGGGAGTACCGAAAATCGGTTACCACCAGGTCGACTCTTCAATCTCTTTCAACCAAACTAATCCACGATAAGAAAAGGATTCTCTCTCTCGAGAGAGAGAGAGATATCAAAACGATTGTTTTAAAGAACACATACAGTACATTCTATCAAACAATGAAACATTTACTGTATAACGTTTAGAAACTAAACGAAATAAACGCTTTTATGGTTCAACAAACGATCGATTACATTTTCATTCTCTCTGAAAATTCTTTCTATTTTTTTTGTTTTTTTTCTTTCTTTCTTTTTTGACAACCAGAAAGAGATAGGAAGTGTATCGCATATCAATAACACACGCGCGCACACATTGAAAAAAAAAAAAAGAAAACAGGTACTATGGGTTTGAGAGCCTTTTACTAACGAATAAACTCTCGAGACAAGTTTCAAAATTTTACATTGTTCATTGTCAACGCCAATTCGTTAAGAAACATTCAAAGGGAGATATGTATCAAAAAAAAAAAAAACGAAAAAAAAGAAAAGAAAAGAGTAAAATATTTAAAAAAAATATAAGAGGAAAAGGAAGCAAATTCTTTTCCTTTCGCACGAACGTGCTCGTCGCACAGTGAACTCAAAAGCTTTTGAAACTCGAAATACCCGAAGTTGATTAACGATACCGTGCAATTCGCATTGATCGATCTACGTATAGGAGGGAGGCGTATCGAAAATTCAAGTTTAATCCAATAAAGTCGACATTTTCTAACTATAGCATACACCGATGTTGACATTTTCCTCATAGTTCTCTCTCATTCTTTTACCCTCACTTTCTATCTTCTGTTTTTCTTCTTGTTAATTCCTAATCAAATATCCATTCATACGTATTTTGCACAGTTTACATTCGGATCTTGTTTCTACGACTTTTTCGTCATTGTTTCTCTTTCTATTTTACCTTAAAAAAAAACAGCGAAATTTAATAGAGAAAATATTTAAAAAAAAGAAAAAAAAAAGACCAAAGGAACCTTTACAATTAGTTGATATAATAAATAACTGGTTGTTACTAATCATCACATTAAAAAAAAAAAAAACAACGTAAAATAGTAATGAATAAATAGAAAAAAAATTCATCGAATTCGATTGTCCCACGATCATCATTTGTAACACGACAAAGGGCTGATTTTCAATAGAAAAAAAAAACATTGGTTATTTGTTTAACGATTGGGAAGGGCGTGGGGCGGCAGGGGAGAGGGAGGGGAGGGGAAGGACAAAAAAAAATCAAACGAAATTACTTTCCGAAGAAGCTAATAAATAGGTGGATACAGCCATGTTTAGTTTCGTAGAATCGATTCGTAGAACTTGGAAGGTATATATCATCGATGTAGAATCGTTACGAATAGGTACGATACAGTAGGACACCTTCAGGTGACGTGCGCAACCTGCACGATGAAGCAGAAACGTTGAACGCATTTTAGCCGAGAGAAAGAGAGAGAGAGACAGAAGAGAGCATACTGACGGATACAAATTGGCCGCTTCCATATTGGGAATTGAAACCCCCGGCGGTATAACGAAGCCAATTTCGAACGAGCACGAACTAAAAAGAGAGACTTCTGTTGGTTCACGATACACCCCCCCCCACCACCACCCCACCCCGCCACACCCCTCTTCCACCACTTTTCCCTCGTCACTATTTTGATTTACTTATATCTACCATTGGGATAAAAAGTGACACGATAAATAATTTTTTTTACTTCTCAAAATTGAAATCACCAACATCTAAAAGTAGAATTTTTAGATTATCTATGCATTATTCGTATATAAAGAACTATGAGTTTATTTTTATACGTTCAAAATTTGTTTATATTTTCTTCAATCAAAGGTGAGCATATATATTTTGGATTTGATAGCAAAAGGATATGAATTATCTTTTTCTTTTTTTCTTTTTGAATATATTAAGAATGCCTAAAATCTCTCTCGAAGTAAAAATTAAACTGAATTTCCATTAGTTGTTTTTTTATTTTGTTGTAACGTAAATGCGACTCCCGATACTTGGATACTTGATATTTTGTTGCATGGTAAAAGAGGCACCATGTATTTTTCCAAAAATTTCACATTGACAAAATAACAAAAGAAACTTTATTTGTTCCCAGTCCGTTGTTAGCGAGTTTTATCGATAAAGTTAGATCAATACTTATTTTTATTGTAACAGTGAAAAAAAAAAAAATACATATATTTTTGATAAAATTCAACCATGTAAACAAACTAACAATATGTATTGAATGTAGGGTATATATTTAGATTTGTTTATTAAAAGAAATGTTAAAAATATTGTTAACCATGACTGATAACAAAGGAAATGAATAAGGTTTATATTTTCAACGCATTGTGAATACAGTAACAAAATCCAAAAAAGAAGATTGCACTTACTTCTATTGTTATATTCTTCGTTGTTAGTGACTTCTCTTTCTTTTGAAAAAAAAAAAAAAAAAAAAAAAACACTGAAAAAAATAAAAGCATTGACGTAACTTACCAAAGAGACGTAACTTTCCATTCAGTATTCCTCTTTCTTTCTTTCTTTCTCTTTTATTCATTCTCTCTGTGCTTCCTAGTTCGATAAACAACGGCATACTCTCACCCTTTATCTTTTAGAAAGAGAAATAGGTATACTCCTACTTTCGAGGAAATCGGGAAGGACGATCCACAATCGATACCCATCTACGTATTCACATATACATACATACACATATACGTATGTACACTACCAGTCAAAAGCTTAGTCATCATCTGCTGATTTCCTTAAAAATCGAATAAACCGATAAATGTTGAAATGTTTTGTAAATGTTGAAACTGATTTGTGTGTTTTAAGAAATTTCAGTATCTTTTAATGTCTGTAATATTCTTGTATATTTTTGATACACCCAATTTAAGACAATTCTTTGAATAAACTTTCCTACTATATACCAATATATAGGATATTTTTGGAAACTTCTATAATAATCATAATCATACGAGAATAGTCACTACTATTTTCAATAACTTTGATCAATCTTTCAAGCAATTGCCAAGATTTTGGGCAAAAAAAAAGATAACTCATTGAATTAATTACTACACAGCTAATATAACATACTATTTATTACTTATTTGAACAAAAATTAATCTACCTCCGTTTACTTTAAAGGCCCTCGATTAAAAAAAATGATACAAAATATAAGATATACGATTTTTTAATTTTTTGGATAAATAATCTATCATTTTTGTACTTATAATATATAATACTATAATATATAGATATTTATTTTATTTTATATATATATATAAACTATTTCTCTGAGTTTACATATAGTAATTCTGAACTTTTGGGTGATATTGTATTTGTGTGTATGTATTAGAACGTTTACGTAACACTTTGTGAAAAAGAAGAATCGTCCGATTCGAAAAGCAAGAGTTTTTTTGTCGATCGTGGATTGGTAGCAACCCTGAACGAACACAATGTAAAGTCACCCTCGCCACAGCAGGACGATAATAATTTGGCTCGGTACCAAAGTTCTGAATTCTGTTAGCCAGCCCCGTTCCTGGATTTCTGTCATCGTAGAATGAAAAAAATCGACGCTGGTCAAACATACGAGAAAATCCGATCGCTATTCACCTCACGCCCCCACGTTTTCACTACCGAACGTCCATTTCTTTCCATCCATCTATCTATCTATCTATCTATCTATCTTTGTCCTTTTCTTTTTTTCTTTTTTTTTCCTTTTTAATTTTTCCAAGCCACTCTGACCTTTCTACTTCATTATTTTTTCTTCTCTTCTTTCTTCTTGAAAGAGAGCCCAACGAAAATGAAGTTAAAAAAACAAAATTATTCGTACGCGTTCTAATTCGCGATCTTAAATCTTTTCTTTTCGAAATTTATTTTCAGTAGACGTTACTTGAATATATTTAACTTTTATCTCTGTCTAAATTTGTTTCTTTTTTTTTTTTCACCCGTACGTTTTCTTTTTATTTTGCTACAGTAATTTTCATTAACACCTTCACTGCTCTACTGGATTATCGCTAAACGTTTTATTCTGAGAGATTATAATAGCAAATGTTCCGTATTTTAAGATTAAAGTGATAAATTATTGAATCTTATAATTAAATACGAACTTCATTTAGCTATTTTTAACTTATTAATTGGAAATACTTTATATTTAATGGAAAAATAAATAAAATATGATCCATTTAAAATTAACGAGACTCTTTGTTTCCGTAAGAACTCGTAAAATTTATTTTAAAAAATTTCTAAAATAAATTTGTGAAATACAATTTACTTGACAAATGTACGTACTTTATTTTGGATTATAAAAAATCTTATTATAATTATAAAAAATTGTTTCTGTGTGTTCCACAAAATTTACAAATTATCGGTGTTGAGACAAACCTTGTTGTTTTGGAATATAATTGAAATTGACTAAAACAAATATTTCATTTTAATTAATTAAAAATATTTTTTTTCTGCATATTAATAAACAAAATAAAATTATAATATATACATATAAATTATTATAAACAAGAAAAAAATACAATTATATATAAATAAAATATAGTAGTACTCTACAAACTTAGAAAGATACTTTCTTTAGATAAACCCTATAACACAGAATTGAATAGAAATATGATACCGAATCGTGAGATATTATAATCCAAGACGATTTATCTCGACAATATATCCTACTTCCAACATCGATCTTCCATATTTTCGTATGTCTAGCAATAGGAAAAGAGTAATAGCATCTAACTCGAACCAACGTGAATTTAATTCGATTCTAACGTAAGAAGTACGTGTGCAACATATCAAGCACAAGCAAAAATCGAAAAAAAAAAAAAAAAAGAAAAAGAATAAGAATAAGAATAAGACGATGATTTCTTGGAATGTAAATAGAGAGGGATATCTATGATAAAATCTAAGTAATCCTTCTAATGGCTGAAATGGATTACATACGTACTGCCGAAGGGATCTTTGAGAACATTGCTTTACGAAAACCCGCTTTCGTTATCGGCACCACGCTCAGTGAAGTTCGAGCCGCTTTCGAGGTTATCGTTCTCGAGCTTACCGAGCTTTCTATCCTTCGTATTATCGTTTCATGCAGACAGAAAGTGAGAAAGGGAAAGAGAACGTTACTTACATCAGCAAAAACAACGACATTATAAGAGATAAGGTAGGAAACTAATGCATAAAAAATATCTTCGGCAATTCTCACTATTTTATTTTTCGCGTTATCGTACTTTATAGTATATTAGAGAGTATTAAGGGTAAATTATGTTAAAGTATTCTTATTTATTTTACTAGAGAATAAATATAATGTATATATATATGGGTCATTCCATGTCAAATCGACAAATTTTTTACCTGACCCCCTTTGATTTCGCTGAAAATTTTC
>NW_014569671.1:220411-224588 GCF_001313835.1 Polistes canadensis | reverse complement strand
AAAAAAAGAAACGGTCGGACTTTGAGAAAATTACGGGTTTTTCAAAAAAACTAAAATATTTCATATATCTGGGATTCTGAAAATTTATTCATATTTTTTTTCGAAAACTACATTTAAAAACAAAAATTTTGAAAAAAGAAAAGTTCCCAAACGGTCAATTTTTGAAAAAGTTCTGACAATTTAAAAATAAAAGAGCGGTTTTTTCAAAAATTCATTTTTTTTGAGTCGGGAAAAAAAATTTGAAAAAATTCTGAAAAATAACTTTCAGGGGGTAGAAAAAGATAGAAAATTTTCAGCGAAATCAAAGGGGGTCAGGTAAAAAATTTGTCGATTTGACATGGAATGACCCATATATATCTCTTTATCTCTCCCTTTCTTTTTCTTTATATATATCTGTGTAGTATTTAATCGCATTGGAAGGTCTTGAAATATTTTACAGTCTACTACATTTAACAGAGTTAACGTGTAAACGGATTTTACGTATTTCCATGCGTAAAGCTCTCGAAGCTCGTGGAATTGAGTTTACATCCCCCTTCTCCTCAGAATAACGTTCGCACTTAAAAAAAACGTGGAAGAGAGAGAGAGAGAGAGAGAGAGAGAAAGAGAGATGGGATATACATTGTGCTATAGATTCTACTTCGATTTTTTCGCCAAGAGAAAATGCGCAACAGAGTTTGAAAGCAAGTAGCAAGCTTTAAACGAAATAACACTGTATCTACGTACTCCAGTCTCTGGAGAAATTAAATCCAACGTTTTACGAGACTTTCTTCTCTTTCTCTCTCTCTCTCTTTCTTTCTATGTTCTTGTGTATTACTGGTTATAACGAAGAATATAAAAAACAAAAAATTAATACTAGCAAATACTATTATTTTCTATTGTCATCGAAAAGCAAATCGAACTTATCGAAAAACTGACTATTTTTTAAAGAAAAATATTTTTTCGGTATATACCAATATGAATATACGCATACAAATGACAGAGAAATAAAACCGATGTATGATAGAAAAAAGAATTATTCGATATTCGTTTCTCTTTCACGTGTGCATCAGAGTTTCGTGAAGAAATAAGAAACTCTGATGCACTAGACCAAGTCAAGCATCTTTTTCCAATATTTCTATGCAACCTACTTTCTTTTCTCTTTTTCTTTAGACTGCGAACATCGATATCTTTATTCGATTTATTTATTTTCTTAGATTGACAAAGTTGACGATCCTATGAGACGTTTCTATGGAAAACTTGTAAATAAATTTTCTTGGAGGTTGGTTTTTAGTTTTTAAATTTTTAGTGTTGTTGTTGTTGTTTTTTTTTTCGAGATTGATTAAAAATATTGAAAATCATTATTTTAAAAATCATTTTAATTTGTTCGTATGCGTTTGCGATTGTTTAGAATTATTTACATTTTTTTTAAATGATTTAAAATTGTAAGGAGAATTACATTTTTCGAACAATAACTCGATTTATTGGAAAACTGACAAACTTGTAACAACGAGTTTATCGGGTATAACAAAACTCTTCTTACTATAATTGATCCGAAGCAACTCGTATTCCACACTATCGAGAAACAATCTTTCTTTCTTGTATTAAGCTGTGGTTGGATTATTATCGGTCCGTAGGGAAGTGAGATTAATTAACGCCCTAACAGTATCCATGCTAGAATTCTAACACCGATGACCTATAAATTTACACGTCGTCGCCATAAAGTCCTTTGTCATATTTCCTACGCATATTCTACTATTCCACACAAACTAAATAATAAAATAATTTTTTTTTTTTTTTTAAATAAATTAACACTAAAAACATACCGATGCTTCCTGTATAACAATTTCTGTCACAAAATATACGAAATACAAATTTTAATCCTACAAACTGAAAGCACTCAGAAATATTTCTCAAAAATAAAAATTAAATTAATTTTACGTAATAAAAAGCCTAATAAAAAGTGTGGTCAGTTTTTAATCAAGCAGTTAAGCCTTTACCAGGAAATGACCTAAAGAATTGTGGGTGACTTGGCGAGTTATGAGATTATGATGTGAGAAACTGGAAAAGAAGATTGTAGTTAACATATGAAATCTATTAGAATTAGAATAGATAATTGAGAATTAAAATAAGATGTGCACCTTGTTCTGCTGTTGGTAGCATAGGCCTCTTGCTTTTCTTCGATCAACACAAATAGAATATTTCTAATCGCGCGTACTAATAATACTCTACTTATTCTCAAATTCAGGTAAAAAAAAAACAATCTAGGACGTTAACATTACTATTTATTAAATCAAGAATATAAGTTCAAACTTATTTCTGACTAAATCCTGTGGACCAATAAATAAACCATAATAAAGACATTTAATAAGAAAAATGAATATCATGGAATGCAGTGATAAAATGTTGATTGTATGGTAAAAATAAAAAGTGGATCGAAGAAAATGGGCTTCTTTCTTTAATAATAATGAACGATCTTCGAAGATGGAATTAGACCAAGTTGGGTATGCGAGAGTAGATTCCAACGAACCACCAGAGACACGAGAGCATGCCAGCAATGTCTAATCAGTGCCAACTCAATTTCCACGAGGTTCTATTGTCACCCGATTCCAACCGCGTCTCTAAGCCATTCGTGTAAACGCGTCTTCCTAGGCAGCATGCTGGAACGTGCGTGCGTGCTAGCAACGCCTTTTCTAAGCGATTCAAATGCTCCTACCGACAATAAGCCAGATAATTCCTTTACTTTCTTATTCTCACTTTTACTATTAAAGCTCACTACCTTCTCCCTTTTACAAAAGAGAAAATTCAAGAACCAGTAACATCAGAAAATTATAAAAACTTAAAGAGATATGTAAAGAATATAAATTTTAAATAATTTTTGGATATATAAAAATGTATGAAAAATGATTTGGTGCATTAATTGAACTAGAAAGTGATTTGCAAAATTAAAACATTCAGATTTTTGTCTCGAAAATTGAAAGCTTTCGGGAAAATATTTTATTGTGGTGATATAAGCAAATACTGAATATACTGTGTTTTTTAGCTACAAAAATATATTTATTTATAATATTTTTTTAATATTATTTAAATGTGCACAAATAATAAATCGTTTTTAAATGAATTTACAGAGATTAATTTTCCTCAGTTCATGATGAATTCGAATAGCAAGACAAATAATTGTATATATTTGTAATTATTCTTAAGGTTTCATAACTTTCCGAATTTCTAGAATGAAAATATTTTCTTTTCTGATTAAGATGTTGAGAAGTAAGTGTTCGTTAAGTCAAATCATAAGCTCCATCCATGAGAAAATCTAATATCTCTCAGGAGTACTCTACTTGTAGTAGCCCTTCGAGAGGACCTTTCCTAGGATTATAGACGAGTTATTTACGCGTTTCCGCTCGAGGTCAAGCATTACTAAGCGGCAAATTAATCGGAGGCCAACGGATTTTCCCTAACATCCTCGAGCCCATCTCTAATCCAACTTTAGTTATTTCCGTTAAATAGGATTGGGAAATGTACGATAATATTTCAACGCATTTTCTTCATTAACTTTTATCTCCTTCTATTATTTTTTCTCCAAGATATATCAATAAATTTGTAATAAACATATTGAAAAAGTTCCGTTTACTAGATTAGTTTTTTATTTTTTTGATTCCGGTATTTCATTCGGGAAAAGAATTTCAAGGATACTATCTTGATGAAAAATTATATCTGAATTTCGATTGAATTCAATTTAATTCTATTTCGAAAATAATCTAAAGATATTTCAATGATTGAATATTTGAAATAAGAGTTAACTTTTTCCACTATTATTTATTGTTCTAATTTATCTTTAATTATGGATTTCATTTTATCGGAAAGAGAATTCCTATAATTTGAAAATTTTATATAATGTTTGAGATTCTTTGCTAATTTCGATCTAATTTTTTGCCTATTTTAAATATCTCAAATGTGCACACGCACATAAACAGTGAAAACAAATTGTATACAAAATACTAGTTATATATTAATTAAATTACAAATTTAATCAGGGATGACTTACAAATTGTTTGAAATCATTTTTATGACTTCCTAACGCAATTATAAAAATGAAAAAAGAACATTAATTAAAAATATATATGAGTTTCAAAGGGAAATTAAAGACATTTAATAAATTTATGTTGACAACAAGGTCATAATAAATTGTTCATCAAATTTA
>NW_014569671.1:209318-220240 GCF_001313835.1 Polistes canadensis | reverse complement strand
CCCCTCTGTCACAGATACGTTATAAAGGAAGCAATGCATTTCGTTACTTAGCAACGACACGTCACCGTTTTTCTTTTTCTCACACCAACTCTCGTTTTTTTTTTTTTTTTTCCTTTTTTTTTTTTTTTTTTTTTTTTTTCTAACGCGCGAAGAATCCGTCCCGACGTTTCTAGCAAGAATTAAGTAGGTCAACGTGTGGCAGTCCTGACACTCGTTCAACGTAAAAAAAAGATAAAAAGAAATAAACAATAAATAAAAAAGAAAGAGACAGAGATAGAGTAAAGATATAAAAGAAAGCTCGATCTTCATCTCACAAAAGTGAAACAATACACGCAAAATTAGGTAATCTAAGAAATTTTCATAATTTTTATAATATTACCTCGATAGTTTCATACTAGCTTGCGTACCAAAGGTGAAATTTCATTGATTAATATAAAAAAAGAAAAAGTAGTAATATTTAATAAGCAATGTAATGAATACATCGATTTCACCACTAGTAATGCGAGAAAAACACGAGAAGTAAAAGAAAGTGCGCACATTAATTAATTGCAATGATAATTAAATAAGTTTAACTAATGAGACAAGATCTATCCTAAACTAATAAAATATACAATAGAATATATAGTTCTCATGAGTAATTCCTTTTTTGGAATAACTTGTTTATGTTTGTAATTGTTTGTCAATTATTTATTGAAATAATTACAACCAGTAGCTCGTGCCGATTAGGACTTTTCATCCTTGGCATAATTAAGCACCGGAGGGTTTTTAAATTTTTTGACTCACTCGTTACTAACTGTTATATCACATATTATATGAAACATGAACAGTTAGCATTAGAAATTCTGCGATGGCTTCAAAACACTCCTACTTCGTAGCAAATAGTTTACCTGCATCATGTTCCTTGATTTCCTCTTGAAGAAGACCCATCAGAAAAGTCGTTCTTTGATGATGCACTCGCGTGAATCTAATAACGCGTTATTAACGAAAATAAGAAACTATAGATAAGTTTTATTATCGCGCAACCGAAAATTTCTTATACGTCGAACAACACCGACTCTAATTCGCGTTTGATTTTAACTTATTACTCGCCCGATCACTGACTCTACAATTACTTCAAAGACTACTTTGCACGCAAATACAAATGCAAGTACAAAAATTTAACACTTTATTTTAATCCCGAAACGCGGTAAGTTTTAAGTTTTCTTTGATCTTCACTGATGCACGGACTCTACTACGCGAATAGTTTGTACGACTGTTTTAAAATAAAAATACAACTTGAATCAAACAAATTTAAACACAATTACATTGCTTTGTTCGCAGTTAATTTAATATATAAATTTCAAAAATAGTTCGCGAAACACGATTGAGTTGAAAGGAATGTAAGAACGTGATTATAATTCGCGATTTTAATATTATTTTAAACGATACAACAATCCCATAAACTACGATTACGAAAATAAGAGACTAAGAGTTTCCTATCGCGACTACGGCACTGATTCTATTCCGCAATTAAATTTTACTTTATTAATTCATACAAACACTGACTGGATAATTAATTTTACAATTGCTTTGCACGCAGTCAAAATATCAAACAGGAAATACTTTAACAGGCATTGCTTATTCTTTTGAAAAGAGAGAGAAAAACAAAACGATTAGAATCATTGTTATTAATTAAAAAAATCATATACGAAATTATTAAAGAAATATTTAATAGAAAAATTAATTTACCTTTTATCTTCGGTCCGATGGGTCTCCTATTTTTAAGATGACGATACCTTAGACGATTCAAACGAAAATGAAAAACTTATGTGTTTCTTATCGCGATCATGGCACTGATTTTACTTCACGATTAAATTTTACTTTAATTATTCATACAATCCTCACTCTAATTTTACAATTGCATTGTTATGTACGCAGTTCAAATATCAAACATTAACACATGCTTACCCTTCTGAAAGGAAAGGAAAGAAAAGTACAAAACGATTAAAATCATTGATATCATTTATAAATTGTAAGTAATTATTAAAAAAAAATGCTTAATAGAAAAATGCATTTACCTTTTATCTTCAGTGATGAATGCCCGATAGGTCTCCTACCCGTAGGATGACGATGAGCAAACGATTACGAAATTAAAAAACTACAAACAAGTTTTTTATCATGACCGCGACCGCGACGTGACTACCGACCGCACTGTACGTCAAAAACAACTGAAAGAATGTTTATCTTTAGAGTTTTCAAAAAAGTAAATCGAGTATTTTTTCATAAAGAGATCAGTAAAGATTATAATATTATAAAAATATTGTAAAACCTCTGGAAAAGAGAGAAAACATAATGCTTTATTATTATGAGCTTATACTTGTTATTTCATAATGGAAAAGATAAAAATATGAAATGGGAGTAATTGAGAATTTTATAATGGTAATGCAGGATTTTCCTTATTACATGACAAATGATTATTTGAATGAGGTACGATATGAAATTATGTATATGACATGCATGAAGAATTTAGGAGGAAAAAATAAAAGAAATTACAGTATAATATTAATTAGGAAGCTGAAAGAAACTAATTACTGAATTTGATTTACCATGGAATGTATAGCATTATAGTAACTAATAAGCAGATAGTTATAGTATATAAATAAAGTAATATCGGGTTACCGCTTCTAAAAACTATAATTTAAACGAATTTAAATTAAAATTTACTCACCCCATTACATCCAACGAAGTACACACGCCGAAATCTAACGGAAGACTGATTGGAAAACAATGAAAGTCGTCGGAGTGTCCTTTTGTTTATATCTGAACTCAGAGACGTTTTCGAATTGTTGTTTATATCTAAAGAAATAACAAAACGATATTATTGTATTTTCCAAACGTATTTAACAGTTATATATGTATGTAATAGTTAAACTAATATAAAATTGTTTAGTACAATATTAATTTGGATATTCTATTACACATACACTTTACATCGCAAGGATGTGAATATGAAATAATGTAAATAGTTAATTAATCATGCTTACCTATTTTTGGAAGAAAAGAATTTCGATAATTACTCGTCGCGGAATGCAGAAGGAAATTGTTTCGATGACCATAAATATTAAGCGTTCGTTAAGACGTCATAAAACAACTAAAATTTTTGAGGTTTATCTCTATGAAAATATCAAATTAATATTATTTTACAATAATCGTATATTACAGGATAATTTAATGTTTTTACAGTTGTGTTAATGTTTAAATACATATCAAATAAGTATAAATCAATTAGAAATAATAATATTACTTAACTTTACCTGTTAAAAACATAAAAAAATTGTCGATTAGAACGGTACATATTAGACTGAATAAAGTTTATTAGAAATAATACGAAAATGTATTGGGATTTAGTATAAAAATCGATGGAAACTTTTTCGAATATCTAATATTTCATTGGTTATAAACTTCCGTATATTTTCTCGTTTATAGATGAATCATCGATCCTGCCAAGTTATTGCTAAAACAGTACATCATCATTCTACGAGTAGAAGAGCAAAGAGATGCTCGTAAGTAACTATAAAATTACTTACTTCTCGAATATCTAACGAAAGAACATCTGGCAAATGTATAATTTTCTATTTTCTCTTCTCTCTTATAATCTAGAGAATTTATTTGTGTGTAAGTGTGTTTACGCGCCTTCTCGTTTACTATGATCTTGATAACAAGATGGAAAGTTTCTCTTAATGGTAATCAAATAATCTTTTTTATTTAAAAACTTTCTCCTATAGGAAATTTGATGTTCAGAATGTTTGGTCTGAATTTTTTACAAATATTTTTTGGGGTTAGTATTTTGTTAAATTTATAATTAATGTATGCAATTATATTGTTAAAAATGTTTTTCAAAAATGATTAGTATTATATTTATTATTTGATTTTATGTTGATACAGAATACACATATTCTATAAAGTAATTTAAATAGCAGTAATTAATTTTCGATAATTATCAAAGATATTAAAAATATAAATACGTAAAATACTGGTCTAAACATTTATACATACTGTGTCAAAAGTTGATTAAATTTAATTAAAATACTAACTAAAAATAATTGAAAATACTACTAAATAAACAGCAAAAATTTTGTTATGTATAACTCGATTGTTAAAAATGTAAATAAAAAAATATTCAACAATAAAAAAAATAAAGTGAGAGAACATATACGCGACGATCAAACCGACCAACAACTTATTTCACCGAAAGTGAACCAACTCGTAAAAGCAACACTGAAATTGTATTGGAACATTTCAACTTATTTTTCCGTTCGGTATACGATTATTCGAGAAAGCGTGGATAGAGGTGAGGTAAACAGTATCTTTATGTTCGAAGAAATAGGGGAAAAGCTTACTGAGAAAATGCTAGAAATTCTAAATCGAACGTAAATTGAAACTTATTGCGTTTAACAAAAATTGATATACCTATACTCCTATCTACTTTTCTATACTTTGGGGAAAAAAAAGAAAATGGCTCTGTGCATTATTTTTGATCGTTGTATGTTAAAAGAAAGAAGATAAAGAATCTTCTAAAAATAAAAATGTATCATGAAAACTGGCTCTTCTTTCGTTCGGAAAATAAGAAACCGTTCGATTTCCCTCTGGAAATTTGAAAAAAGTAAGTCTGATATTAAAGTTATTTATTGTTATTGGTGAACCGTTAGAGAGTATCGGACAAAGTGTTATAAGAACGTAACACGTTTCAATACGATCGAATATTTACTATACTATCCAGTACCTACTTCGATACTTGTTAAAAATGGATACCATCTTACTAAAACAATATGAGAACAGAAACTAAATATCTACTAAATAAATGTTTTTAAAAAAAGATGAAATAAAAGTGTAAACTAGTCTTGCACTCGCGATAGATTTAAACATCTAACGTTAGCACAAAAAAAAAGAAAAATAAACCAAAAATATAAGATATTTAATAAAAAAATTAAATGAAATTAATAAATATATTGCCACAAAACACGCTAAGCATTACAATTGAAAGAAAGTTGAATAATTGTGAATGTATGTGTTTATTTGTGTGTGTTCAAGTAATATGCTCTGACCAATAATTTTCATTCATAAATTTTTATTATGCACATTCAGTTTATATCGTTGACTTTTCGATTGAAGATACTGAAAATACATACGAGTTACTCTATCACGAGGATTATTATTAATGGTTACTTTTCTGTAGGGGAAGTTCTACACCTGCACAGGTGAATTCAACATACGAGTATTTTCCTGCATGGTCGGAAACAGGTAGCTTTAAATCAGCTTGATTATCGTTCATATATATATATGTAATGTATGTATTTTATATATATTATGTATGTGTGTGTATGTATATGTATATAGTACATACATATAGAAGAATATTGTAGCCTAGTATAAGGGTTCTACCCTCTCAAAACATCCAACCATTAGGAACCAGGAAGTCGACCATTACGCTATCGTTCTCCAGAGGATGACGAAAAGGAAAAGAGAAAGAAATAAGAAAAAGAAAAAAAGAAAAAAAGAAAAAAAAAGAAAAAAAAGAGAAAGATATAGAACAAACCTTCGGATACTTTTTCGTTTCGTCGTGACTACAATGCGAAGGATTTTCCTTTTACTCCAAATCGATTCGTATCATGACGAAAGGAAACGTTTTTTACCATTTTAACGACACCATTTTCTTTTCCTTACATATTTTTTTACTCGAAATATATATGTATAATAATATGTATGTATAATACACACGCACGATTATGAACAAGTTTCTATTATTTTATCGAAGTATGAGTGTACGTATCTCTTTGAATTTATTGTTGAAATTTCAATGAAAAATTTATGATTTGGAAAATAATATTAATTACAAAAATGAATAAATGGGGTGAAGGATTTCATTAAAAACATTTAAATATTTTCGTTAATTATTGTTACATTAAAAAACAATGGTAGGATATGTATCGTTTAGAGTGGTCCTTATTTATAATATTCCAGACTATTTTTTGTAAGCGCGTTGAAATTTATCGTAAGCCTAATGCGATACTAGTAATATATGGTTTCTTTTTTATCGCAAATATCTCTTTCTCTTTTTTTCTTTTTTTAGGAAGATACGAAACGACCGACTAGTAACGAATGAAAGAGAAAAAAGGAAATAAAAGGCATACGAATGACAAACGTTACCGTGGATGCCAGTAACTCGTTTATGTATAGTGCACACGCGATAAAGCTTACATAAGAGTACATTTACTAAACGTGTCAATCGTTGGAAAGAGCCTATCTAGTGTTCCTAGAAAACAGGTTAACAAGAGAATTTCGGATCGTGACGATACGAATGAAAGTATAATAATTCTATTCATATATAAGGTATTTCCTGATTAAAACGATCAACAATATCAGTAAGAATTAATAATCAAATATCTGTTTCGACATTTTCTAAATTTCTAAATAATATTTTAAATATATCAAAATAATTTCGTATAATAAATCAAACAATTCTCACTCTTGCAGAAATCTATTATAGAATTCGTGAATCCAACATTATCTCAAGTAACGGGCATGAACTGAAATGAAAATTTGTCTTCTTAGCGTACCAACACAAAAAATTAAAAAAAAGGTTGCGTCCAGGGATGTGAAGAGTCTTTATAAATGGTATATTATCTCACCATAAATTAGTTCTAGTTCATGATGGATAAACGTCAAACCAAGGCTCTGTTAATTTAGTAAAGTCAGTTACAGAAAAAAGGTCACCAATCAAAAATCACAACCGACAACCTTCGCATCCCCATATTAGCCATATTAATGTTATGTCAGTGTTCACATAGTTGTTATAAATATCGTGTAAATTGTTTACATCTTGTTGTAATCAATAAAATCATGTTAACGTTGTTGTAATCAATAAATTCACGTTATCACGAATCAAATGTCACCGAGAAGTATTCTCACATTATTTCTTGATTATTGTATGCGACATTGTCGAAACAAAATATTTAATTTAGTCGGTACTGCACGGGTGGACAAATATATAAATTCCTGTAAAAATTTGCGTAAAGCTACTGCGTCATTTTGATTAAAAACCTGAAAAAAACACAGACGTGCGATGGAATGTAAATTATTCTAGCAAATAAAATGAACATTTCAATAAGATACAAAAAATTATGTATTTTATCTCAAATAATTCAAACTAATTCACATATTTATATAATAATGCAAAATGTACTCGTCTAATGTTGTTCGTTTATGTAATAATTTTTTATGAGCATAATAAGAACTCAAGTAGAAGGGAAAATACAAGACTCTTTATCTTTAAGAAAAAACTATGTTTATAACATTGATTTACTTTTTCTAATCTTGGAACTACGTAAAGCATAGATTGCGAATATTCAAACTATTATAGTATTCATACATTGTTTTTTTCATTTTGTCTATATGTGTTGAAGATTATAGATATTATACATTTTTTATATCATTCATCTTCTCATTTAAATAAAAAATTGAGACGTACTTTATGTAAGTAGAGAATATTTCGTTGACTGCTCGCGGAGAGTTCATGTTGATACAATATATTTTTATTTAAATACAATTTGCTTTAAAAGTTCGCTGTATATTTTATTAAATATATATACAATTTTTCATGAAATTTGTCAAACAATCATACGATTATGCATCAGGTTACCAGGAAATTTTGTTCCCTTTTTTAAGAAAACAATATTATATATTAAAAATAATTATTAGCATGAAAATTACGGGAACAAGCTAGTATTTATAAATTTATTATTTAAATATGTATATNTATATGTATATATATATATATATATATATATATATATATATATACATGTATGTAGTAACATATGATTTAACAAAAAGTATTTGAAATTGCTTAATAATAGGTCGAATGGGCTGAGAACATATGACGTAGCAACAAATATTCAATACTGTAACACATGCTGTGCGTTATATGGATATCGTAGACCATGTGTAAATGCTTTTTTGTTGTAATATTAATATAACGTGAAACAATCGGTTTATAACCGATTGCGGATATTCGATACAATTCGTAAACTAAATTGGAAAAAGTTGGTTTTTATATTCATTTGACTTTTTGATTCGTTAATGACAATCGTTCGAAAATCTTCTCGATAGAATTTTTTATACAAAATCTCACTCACTGATATTGAAAACTTTGGTAAAAGGTTTTCCATGGGATAAAAAAAAAAAAAAAAAAAATAGAAAAAGGAAAGAGAAAAAATAACTTCGATTAGGAACGTTAACGGTTTGGGATGAAAAAGTTTTTCTAAGGTAAAATTTGTTGAATAAATCCGACAGGTAATGGTAGTAATGGTAGTAGCAGTAATAGTAGGTCTCTTTGAAAAAAAAAGAAAAATAAATATTAAGGATACAACTTTTGAAAAGTAGCAATATATCTGCTGATGTAATTTTTAGATTGATTGGTAGATCAATTTTCTCTTCTTAATTTTGTTAATCCACTTCAAAGGAAGATTCGATCTAATATTGTTCCTTGGTAATTAAAAATATGAAAAGAAAAAAAAAAAAAAGGAAAAAGGAAAAATAAGAAAATTCTTTTAACGACGTTACTCCTACACGGCTTCGATTTACTTCTAAAGGAAAATATCTTAAAGTTTATAATAAGGAAAAGGCGAAAATGTCGAAAATTATATATCAGAAATAAAAGAGAAATAAGGGAAGAAGGTACGAAAAGGAAGATCATAATCAACGTTGCGTAAGAAAATAATACATCCTCAAGAGATTTCTTTTCCTACTGACGAGGCTTCGAGCTTCTTTTCTTCTTATCGTTTTCTTCAAAGGATACTGGGGATTCACTCTTAATAAAAGAGAAAAGAACATCATCTTTCGATAATATTACTTGGGATCAAGACGACAGCTTCTCTATTAATAGAAAAATGTTGAAAGAAAAGCTTTTCATAGTTGACTAAGTCCCATCCTATTTCCCAAGAAATAACAAAAAAATATCAAAATCAAATTTACAAATAAATATTATACAATAAGGAAATGCGCGACCGATAAAATTTGTAAATTTTTGTTTTGTTGCCACAAAAAAATTCAAATATTTTATTGAAATAAACATTTCACGGTTGATCTGTTAAAACTTTTTAGAAAAAAAATTAAACGATATGTTAGTTATTAAAAATTTTTTTCGCAATTTAGCTCTGAATGAAAATGAAAAAATAAAGCTTCTCTGTTGAAATAAAAATAAAATAATATAAAATAATAATTTTCGAAAGAGAAAGAGAGAAAGAGAGACTATAAAGCCTTTGGAGAAAAATTTCAAAAAAAAAACAAAAAACCGAATAAAATAGAACCATGCACTAAGTATAAAACAAAGGAAAAAAGAATCCCAAAATAATTGATAATCTAGCTCGGGATCAAGTCAAAATGATGCTTCCTATATTAGCATAAAAAATAAAAGAAAAAATTGTTAAGCTCGTGCTGAAAAATCCCTACTTCGAAAAAAAAAAAAAAAAAGACAAATCATACGAATGTCTGATCGTAAGTTTCATAATATACTTGTTTATAAATAATCATCATTTTGTATGTTGAAATACGAGTTTCTTTTCATCCATTCCTCTTCTCCACAAATTCTCGAAACTACAAACAAGAATATAAGTACGTTTGAGATGGATTTTCCCAATTGAAGCTAGAATTCTGCTGTTGTTGCTAGTAGTAGTAGGTAGTGGTGGTGGTGGTGGTTGGTTGGGTGGTGCAAGCGTATCATGTTGCCGGCAAGTAAATACATTCATATTCATGAGAGGCTCCATATTGCGATGCGACAAAAATGCTTATAGCTGAGCGGATGGAAAAAATCGACGAGGCGAGGAACGAAGCAAGCTTGGATTTTTCCTAACAAAAGGGTCCACACGCGTTCACGTGCTCGTTGTTTCAGAGGGTACGTATCTATCATAACGTAAAAACTTGGCTCCGTATGGTGAACTGGTAAAAAGAGAAAAGAAAGAAAAAAACAAGAAAAAGAAGAAAACAAAAAAATCCCATCTTTCCATTGCTTTCTTCTTCTACCCCTTTTCCTTCACTTTTTTTTTTCTTTTTAATTTTTTTACTTTTACATTTTATTTTCGTGTACCACGTACAACACACAAGTATTGTACAAGAGATTAACCCTGTATTTTTCGAGTTCATTATTACTCCTACTTGACACGGCGCTGAATTTAACCAGTAGGAACAATAAAAATCGTTTTTTGATGTTCTTACCATCATATACGTAATAAATATTATATCCCATAAGTGGAAGATATACCGAGATAAACTTAATTTGTTCGTTGTGCGCAAGGTATCGTGCGCAAGCGGTAAAATATGAAATTAAGTAATTAAGTGGTGGTGTGTCGCATTGTAAAGATGAGGAAACGAAGTGGGGGGTGGGGTTGCTTGTGGTGTACAAGGGTGAATGGGTGGTGCAAAGAGGGTTGGTGGTTAGAATTATGGTCGTGGAAGAAAGGTTGGTTTTAAGAGTCAAGACAGAATAAGGGGGAATGGATGGTACGAAGAAGGGGTGGAAATTAGCGTTCTTAGAAGGAGGAGGGGAAGGAGGGGGTCAGAGGAATCAAGGGAAGATGGGATGGAAGGAAGGAAAGGACGAGTTGGAGTTTCCGCGAGGACGAACGAATTAAACCGATTTATCTGTTGGAGTAGGGGTAGGGGGTGTGGGAGAGGGGTAGGGGTGGAGAAACGTGCAGAGGAATATAATCGTTTCGGCCACGCTCGCTTTCGTGACGTTTCACCGTATCTCGATTCGTGGACGATTTGGTTGGCTTCCTTTGTTAGACAGAATTGCGGATTTACGCAACAGAAATGGTTTGCACGAAATAGGAATACACACGTAAGCAAAAAATATACACGTTGTGGCATATATATATATATATATA
>NW_014569671.1:194463-209313 GCF_001313835.1 Polistes canadensis | reverse complement strand
ATATATAATAATATTTGGATTTAATATTTTAATTTACTGTTATGCCTAATGGTCGGTAAATGGAGATAATATAATACTTTTACACTGTGATTTTTTAATGGAAGTGTATTTTTCAATTTGTTAATTTTGAATAAAGAATTTCAACGAGAAAATATATTTTCAGATCGAGTAATGTGTAACGTGGTAATTTTTAATAATTTTTATACGAAATGTTTTGCATTTTATAGTTGAATTATTAATAAATAAATTAGATTTAATGATATGTTGGGGTAAAAAGGTTTGGTATCATTAATATTGAAATTAATGGAAGTACGAAACTTTGTTTTTTAAAAATTGGAAATATTTAAAATCTTATAAATAAAATTGTTAATTATTTTTTATTCTTAAGCCAGACTTTTGATCACTTTATATCTAAATAAATGATTCGAATATAAAACCAAGTGTATATGAAAATTCGCAAAATATTTTCTAACCCAACTCATATACAGGGTGAGTCACGGAACGTGACGTTTCAAAATAATTCGTAAAATATATATTGTATGAAAAAATGTTTTCTGCATAGTTAAACTAAATTAGGAGAAAAATGTAATAGTAAACAAAACTTTTTATTAAGGTACTTTTTTAATAAGATATCAAGGTCATCGTTATTTTTTTTAAATAGAATACCTAATTTTTTTTTTCTGAATGCTGATAAAGCATCAAATTTTGCATAAAAAACTATAATACTACGTATAATATACTACGTAGGGTTTAAAATGAAAAATTACTATGATATTCGCAAATAAATTTTTACCAACAACGTAGTATTAAATTTCCTAATGGAAACTTAAATTATCTCTTTCTCTTTCTATTGTAAATTATAGTTTAAATTGCAAGGCAAAAAGCTTTCTGACTTGTGAAATATAATCGTTATCATACTGTCCAACTTAATATACCTCTGTCTTTCTAATGTCAGACCATGCCAGTTAAAACTTTTAACATTCGCATATACACACGAACTTTTCGATCATGATATCATGCGTGACATACTGCATTAAGTGACGTCTTGTTTGACCTTAAAGGTATATATACGTGGCATTTAAAAGTGTCTTAGGTCAAGGATTAAAACGATTTTTATATTAACGGTATTAATATCTTACGTTATTAAATTATACTGATTTATGCAAGACGTATTTTCTCGTTAATACTTAATTTTAAATTTATGAATAACTAGAATAGAAACACGAATGAAACAATTTTTTTTTTTTTTAAATAATTGGATGCATATCTCTTCTTGTAATTTAAATGTATTTTTATTTAGGCAATTATTTTTTAATTGTTAATTTTCGACATTATTAAGCGTTCTCTTATTTTTTATTCGTGTTTTCATATTAAACATCTTCAAAATTAGCTTCTAACGTTTTACTCTAAATGACTGTATGTACTTTAACACTTGTAATAACTTTAGACGAGAACTTGTATAAATTCTAAAATTTGTTACACAACATTTACCTTAGGATGTAATAGAACAAGTAGAAGGGCTTAAGTCCTTCGAAACATACTATTCTAATTAGGTACAACATCGGAGCACCAGCTTGAATCTCAGTCATGATAAAGTTTAAATGCCTGTTCTAAAGTCCGATATATAATATATTGTCCTTATATTTGTTCTAACAAGACTCAATATTTAGTATTATACAAAAATCACGTATAATATAAAAATAGAAAAAATGAATTATTTACCAAAAAACTTTTTACTTTTTTCAATTATTCAAATTTTGTTTCGAATTATAAGATTGAAAACCTAACAATTTTTATTCCACTCTGTATAAATAGTAGCATAATTGTATTATAAATATAACATAAACAATTTTAATTATAAAATAAATTGAAATAATACATTTACAAACTAGATAGAAATATATTTATATGTAAATGTGTGTGACCATGAAAGTTATATGACGTTTTAAAATGAAAACATTTATCAAATAATGAAAATTATGTAATCGTGTATGCAAAAATTATTTTACGAGAATTTAACTGTAAAAAGAGACAATGTTAAAAGTAATAACATTTTCTACTGACTATAAGAAGAAGTAGTTTTCGTGAGAAGGAAGTAAGATGCCTAGAGTAATGGAAAACGCATGCTCTTTTGCTCAAGTATGGTCGAGAAATAAGAAGGTAAGAAGACAGGAAGAAAATACGAGCTTCTGTAGCTTGACCTCCATTTCGTTCGACGTTTCACGAAATACTGAAGTTTTACTGCCTTTACGTTTAGTATATCTGTTTTAGGTTTCTTGAATTTGAATCATTCTAGCTTGCTTCTTAGTTGCAATAATACGTTTTCTTATTGGTCTCGATAATTAAATATTTTTTATGATCAGAAATATTTCTTTCTTTATTATTTTGTATGTTTCGTAAGTTATTATTTTTTATTATAAATTTTAAATAAATATTTTATAATATATGAATAAAAATTGCTGATTTTTATACAATAAAATAAAAATATTCTGATTTTTAAATATTTTGAGATAATTTGTATTTAAATTATTTTTAATTATAATATGATTGTGGATAATGGATAAATTGTATGAATATAAAAATCATATGATATTTTATAGAATCATTTTGTTTTAATAATGAATAAAATATTTGTGATAAACGTTTGAAACATTGTTGTTGACATTGTTTCTACTTTTACAAGTAGTATAACGCGTGACGTGAGAGAGACAAACTTCGAGGATGACAGGAAAGAAAGCTGTTTGAGACTCGTTTTAATGAGAGACCCTTTTGGCAGGTAGATAGGGCTGGCTAACTATATATCGCACGTTGCCAACGGTGTGTACACTCAAAATTTCCTAGCACGCGACTAATTGCCGGTTTCTTTTGAATTTTTTAAGTCCACTGTCAACGAACCTCAAGGCAGTAGGCCAAAGAATGTTAATGGAATACGAAAAATAGTTAAACTTTGCTAACTATATATTTTTCCATAAAAATATTTTTAAAATTTTATACTAATAAAAGTTTCGCCCTAAAACTTAATTGAACATGTCTCCTAAGACATTAAAAATTTATTTATAATAAAACTACAAAAAGTTGATTGGATATATATGAAGTCAATAAAAAAAACCAGCCGAAAAGCAAAGAGAGAAAACAAAAAACAAAACGTAAAAACAGAAAGAAACAAATAGCTTCTAGCTAATAAGAAAAATCGAAATTTGATTTTTGTATGAGACGTGTCGTTGTCGTCATTTTACGAGCAGACCTTTCTTACCGGATACGATATTAGAAAATAAACCGAAAAAAATCTCATTTCCACGAAAGTTTATGAATCGAGAATATCAATTTTACGCATTATAACACATGTTTTATTGAAAAAGAACATAATAAAAATTTATTATTGAACTTCGTATAACGATATGAAATAAAAAAAAAACCCAAAAGAAAACAGGAAAAAAATAAATTACAATATCACCGACAATATTCAACGATTCTTCTCACAATTATTTTCAACATTAGTAATGACTCGTTCGGATTTTCTTGTTTTAAAAAAAGAAAAAAAAAGAAAACGTTTATCATACGAAACATCCATATCATTAAAGTTAGAGAAATGATTAAAAAATCATCATTAATCACGCTTATTGTTAATTATTGAACTTTAAACGTTACCGTAACGGGGGAAGGACAATTCGCGAACATTTGCGTATAACTGCTGACGCTTTTATCGCATCCGTTCGCTTTGCTCTGACGTCTAGTGGTCCGACGTGTACGGCAGATGTTATGTCGTGACGTCGTAACGAAATGTCCTCTCTGATTAATTGCAAACAACGAGTACCCTTAGCGTACGTTACTGTCGTCCGCAATTGGTCTAGTACGCACGCACGTGCGTGCATTCCGAATGAAAACAAAGACGACGACGACTACGACGACTACGACGACGACAACGACGATGATGATGATGATGATGATGATAATGATATTAGTATTATTCAATGTATTCAACCCATTGAACTTATGTTAAACAAAAAAAAAAAAGCATAAAAAAAAAAATAAAGAAACCCCTGAATTTGTTATTTCCATAAAATTAATTTCCTTTCATTTATAATGCGTCTATGTAATTTGTATAACTATCATATTTCCGCTTACTTTGTTATTTATTCCGTTGGCTCGTTACAATGTGCGTACTCCTCAATGATCATTTCTACTGCATTAAACGTTATTGTTAAAACAAAACGAAGATAAAAAAAGTAAAGGTATCTATTTTTAAAGCAATCTCATCCAACGATATTTTCCAGCCATTGCATAATAATAGCAGGGAGATAAAGTTTTGCATAAATTTTTCATTACTTTGTAATACGACACATTATATTTTTTCCCCCCATGCAAATTTGTATATTATTTTTATTCTATATCTTCTAGAAATGTTTTTTCTTCTTTTAAATTATACATATTTGTTAATATTATTTTTGATATGATACTATTACAATTTCATTACATTTTTCTTATTACTAATAATAATAATTATTTATACTATTAACACACACACACACAAACATTGTATAGTATTATTTAATAATTAAATATAGAATTACATTAATTAGTAATATAAAAATATTTATTATAAAAACTAATGAAAAAAGAAAAAAAGGATATAATTTATAATAATAATATTTGTCGATATGAAATTTTTGGGATCAACTAATAAAATGATCAAATTAAATTCTCTTTGAAACACACTACACACACACACACACTCGTTTAATATATTTAAAATTCTTACCCTCTAAACGGAGGGAAAATTTTTTTTTCTACATTTTAAAACACGCTCGCATGTGATAATCACTTTAGTGGATAAGCGGCACCTCGGATAATGAGTTTATAGTATGGCTATCAACGCTCGAAACCCGTCTGTCACGAACAGCAAACGATATTAATGATAGGTTTTCAAACATTTTCGTGACATGCTATGAAACATATTGCGAAAGTTCATCGATTTAATGCAAGCAGTGTTACGGACGTTCGTTAGTGAGCCGTGTTATATATAATTTATGATACACGGAAATCGTGTTAACTCTTTATCTCTTATCGATTCTTCCTTTGACAATCGTTAAATTGTCTATTACTTTAAAAGATGAAAAGAGAATATCGTAATATGACAAATAGTATTATTCGTTTGATCTCGTTTTGATAGATTAATAATAATAATAATAGTTACTCTTGATATATTAACGTAATATTTATCTTTCAATATATTATTAGTTTAAATAAGAATATTATATATTATATTATTTAGTTTTGTATAGTAATTGAAATTATTTTATTTAAAGTAATACTAATACTCTATATGTAATACTATATATAATCACATAATTAATATAGTAATAATAATAATAATATTTTAACAAAATATGCTTTAATTTGCCCATCAAATTATTTCTAATCTACTATCAAGTTCTCTATATATATAAAAATCGAAATCATACATATTTAACAATAAGTACGGATTTTCATGGTTATCCAATACAATTCTAACGAAATGAACAAGTAAAAAGAAAAAACGAATGCACTCGTCGAACGATCTCAACGTCTTTGCAATAAAACAAGAAATGGAAAGTATGTACATATATATATACACACATATATATATATAGAGAAAGAGAAAGAAAGAGAAAGAGAGAGAGAGAGAGACCTTTCTAAAATCCATTACAGAGAAACAGAGAGCTTTCCTTGTGAAGGGAAAAGCTTCTTTCTACGAAAAGTCTATAGGCGATTCGAAATAAAGTGTTTTATCGTTCATGCGAGAAGAAATAAAAGAGAAACAAATCGTAGAATTAGTAACGCACGAGTTTTAATTATTTTCATTTTCTCTTACGTCTCTATCTCTCGATATCGATAAAAAATAAGAAAAAATAAACAAAAAAAAAACACAAAAAAACGGTGATAGATATATTTTTTTTTTTTCAATCGAATCTCACAAAACAGGGGAATAATTTATCGTAGATCGAAGTATTATATGGCACTTCGCACATTTAAACACGCTTTCTCTAAACGTCGACGAGCACTGAGGGTGTCCTCGTTAGCAGAAATCCTACGGTACCAGAGCAAATGTGTATGTGTGTATGTGTGTCTCTTGGGGGAGGGAGGAGGGGGATGGAAATGGTGCTTTAGAAACGATGAATGTGAGTTAGATGGAATGAGATGAATAGATAGGATAGATAGATAAATAGATAGATAGATAGATTAGGAAAGGTAGTAACAGTGGAAGTTTCGTCTCGTAGCTAGCGACGAAACGCCGCGTAAACACAGCCCAATCAAAGGTTATGGGCCATTAGGCAGAAGAGAAAATCGTGCTGCGTGTGCAGACACACAAACACATACAGTTATATTACTATTATACAAGAATGAGAGAAAGAGACAGTGTGTATATAGATATATACATATGTGTATATATATATATGTGTGTGTTAGAGAGAAAGGTGAGAGTGAGAAAGCTCAAGTCCGACAGAGCGTATAATCTTTTCGCGTCATTGGTCCCTAAACGCGAATAAATCATCGGTTTCGCTCGGTGGCAGCCAGCGGCGGCGCCCATTGGTGTTACCGTAAGTTAAACGGAAAATTACACGGATCGTTTCCGACTCTGTGTGTAACGTATTACCGAAGTGTGTGAGATATAAAATGAAAAGGAAGAAGAAAGAAAGAAAGAAAAAAAAAATCAATGGGAAAGGGATAGGTGGATACTCTGAAAAGATACTTCCTCAATGAGGAATAAGTGAAAATGAATTAACCTATTGTTGTCGAGTTGTTGTTTTTGTTGTTTCTTTTTGGGTTTTTTTATTTGTTATTTTT
Source organism: Polistes canadensis (assembly GCF_001313835.1). Classification (NCBI taxonomy): domain Eukaryota; kingdom Metazoa; phylum Arthropoda; class Insecta; order Hymenoptera; family Vespidae; genus Polistes; species Polistes canadensis. Next base: position 202,488 of record NW_014569671.1, on the reverse strand, counting down.
GCTCGATAAATAGCGTCGAATTATCGTTCCAGTTATAACAGGAACAAGGAGAGATAAGTTTAATGACGATGTATCGTGTTCAGACTCATTTTGTTTTCTTTCATTCTTTTCTGTATCTCATCCCGAACAATTTTATTATTGGGTGATTTATTATAAACGTTTGAGCGTGATTATCACTTATTTAGTTTTTATATTTTATTTTTTATAATGGAAAAGGGTTGTTCTCTTGTTTCTTTTTTTCTCGTTTTCTAAGTTTAGAATTATTTTATTTCTTTAATAATAATAATAATAATAATAATAATAATAATATGAGAGAGAATCTCATCGAATTTGATTTTGGTGCTTGAATAAACGTTGTAAAGAAAATCGTTGCGAGTTTGAAAATGTCGGGATAGAAAATAAATAACTTACATAATATATTTACATAAAATACATAAAAGTATTCCTATATTTCAAGAGAGTTTAATCTAAGTGAAGTAGTAGTGGTGTTAGTGGTGGCGGTAGTAGTAGAAGATACTTTTCCATAAGACGGATAGATGCAAACAAATTCGTCTTCGTTTGCCCGACTAACAGGAATTCTGACGAGTAGAAGAGAGTAAGAAAGGACTTGATCTATGTTTCAAGCAAATCCTATATTCAAGTACCACCATCCAGAAAGAGAAAGAGAAAGAGAGAGAGAGAGAGATAAGGGAAGAGTATTTTAAGATGACGAGAGACTACGAAGGGCTGTTGCTTTGTAAATTCGTAACGAACCTGTGTAGGGGGTTTCAAGTGGATGATTAAGACACCTTAATTCAAAATGCGTTTGGAATTAGACTAACTTTATGCTTATTTTCTTAAGAAACAAGTTCACTCGTTAAAGACTTCGGTGAATCTTACGAATAGGAGAAGTGACGAGAAGAACTGTAAGCTAAGTTTTCAACTTCTAATTTCCGAAGAATTAATATATTTAGAATCACTGAACTGTAATCTTTTAAATTAAGACAAAAAAAAAACAAGTAAAAAAATTTAAATAAACTTTAAAATACCGTTCTATATTTTTGATAGATATTTTAAAAAATTACAAATTAAAAATAAAGTATAAGAGACATTGAATAATAATTAAAATGTTAAATATTCTTTCAAATTAAAAAACTATAAATTATTATTATAATTAATAAAATCATTTTTATTAAAATTACTAACAAGTTATAATAGACACGTAAAATCTATAGATTTTAAAAAATTCTGATCATAAAATATAAATCTGTTCAATATACTTATACTTCTTCATACGTAAGTGTATAAAACTAAAGAGAAATAAGTTTTTAAAATGATGAATATCTTTTTGAAAAGAAAATCGAAACGATAGATCACAATTGTAACCATTTAATATCTCAGATTGATTTATTTAGAAATGAACCTACGTAAGATTTAACGTTCAATAATAAAACGTATCACCCACTTCGTTTTCCCGTTTGAAGGTCCTTATCCTGATCCACTTATAGCCAACTACTAGAGCGAGGAGGCATCTTCTCTTTCTTCTTCTTCTTCCTTTCGAACGAAGAAGATTGGTTGCTTGTGATAATGAAGTCTCATAAATAAAAATTACGGTAGGATCACCGACCGGTTGGCTGGCAGTCTAGTATAAAAGTGACATGAAAAAAATACTCCACCTTGGTGGTAAACTTTATCACTTTCGTTTCTTTTATCCTTTGCTGCGGGCCAAGTAAATGGGAGGGGGGAAGGTGGAGGTCTTTTTTTTCTTTCATTCTTCCTCCCTATCCCATTCTTCTTTCTTCTAACATTTTGCTCTCAACACTTGCCTCCCACCCTCTCTCCTACTGTGACAACATTGAACATAATTTATCTCATTCGATCGTCCCTTAACTAGAAAATATCAATATATTATACTTTTATTGGGTTGCCCAAAGAACTTCTGACGAATTTTTACCCCAAAAAATGTATTTATCAGTATGTTATATTTTTTACTTTTATTTACACACATTTCTTTTAATTTTAAATTGTATATATATTTTAATGTGTTACATACACTTTTTATCTTTTGTTTCTTTTTTAAAGAAAATTTGTCGGAATAAAAATTGGCACACAAATTTTGTGGATATAATTCAATACGTGCATTGTTTTTTCTTTTTCTTTTTCGTTAATGTCTTTCATTCATCGAAAACTAGTTATTATTCAAAAGTATGCAATTACTAGTAATTTTCTAAATGAGGGAATTGTTATATAATAATCGAATAAATTCATCGAGAAAATCACGGACCATAATTCTATATCTCTTAATCGTGATAATTTATCGTCCTTTCATTTTACTCTCAGTTATTTCGACGATGAAAAGTTTAATGTACACGTTGATTCTAAATGATAACATACAACTTGAACGTAAATGTTGGGAAAATCAATATAATATAATATGACTACATTGTATATAGAACATTTAAATGATTATACGAAGAATAATTGTTACCTCAACTTCATAATGAACTGTAATATCAATTAAATTATGGATTGTATCGAACAGTTTTTGAATATCAACATTCTAAGTTAATTTTATGATCAAATTAATTAACTCCCCAAACACGTTATGTAATTTGAAAACAACATACATATCTTCCCTATGTATTTATATCAATAATTATTTGGTATATTGTATTTATTCAATCGTAATTCGATTATTATCAAATTTTTCAAATTATATTTAAACTCATATATAATTTTGATCTATAATAAAATTATATTATCATTACGAATAATTACGTATTACTTTGAAATTATATCACAATAATAAATTACGTACGTGTTAAGTATGATATATGTGGTACGATATTTTAGATTTTTATTTAAGTATATTAACACACTTAGGTTATAGTAATTATCGATATTACTAAGGAAACGTTGTATGACATGGTCCCACGTGACCATACGTCCCACGTGACGTATATAAAAAATAATAATAAACAATTATTTATAATTAAAATTAAATCATCGTTACGTGTAACTCCTCATCATTTTATATTTTATATTATAAAACAATTGATTTTCATGTAAAATGGATTAAAAAAAATATTTGATAAAGTGTAATATAATATGCTGAATCAAATAAATTAGATCAAAATGAAATGAGCTCGGTAAATAGAATTATATCCAAAGTAAAGTTAATAATCATTTTCCTGTTGTAAATTTTCAAACGAGTCTACAAAAAATTGACGATTAAAGAAAAGAAAATACATCAATGTCTGGTGAAAAGATGTAAGGACGTGCTGATAGCCATAGAACACTACATCACGACATGGTCGCAAATTATAGTTGGTTCGCTCTGTGTTTGATGGACGATCGTAATTCAGCTTAATAATGGCCACGGGAACGCCTTCCAAGTACCTGGATTACTGTAACTTGTGGAAATAAATAATGACCCTTTACGTTCGCACCCATTTGACTTGCTTTTCGTGTTGCTACTATGAGAGATCAGTTATTTTATTTATTTTTTTTAATTTTTTTTTATCTTTATCTCTCTCTCTCTCTCTCTTTCATACACACACACACACACACATACAATCATACACGCTTACACATATACATATACTCGTTTAATAATAAAGCGTTAAAACTCACGAGTTTGAGCTCGTTTCGTGGCTTGCATGCGTAATTACAAGGACGCTTAACGTAACTTTAGTAGTATGAAACTACAAGCTCGCGTATCGATTATTCTTAGAACTTTTCAAACATGTTCCTACATCATCCTCGACCATACCTAACTTTTTTTTTCTTCGTTATTAACGAGTCATGTCGTATAGGATTGTAAGTAAACAAATAAAACTTACAGACATCTCTTTTAATTCAATGAAATTAGTGTATTGTAGATACACATTGACACCTATAAACACATTTTCATATATACATTTCATGCATGCATACACATATGTATCATATACATATAGATAGGATAACGTAACTTTGCTATATCGGAGAATGTTGCATCGTAGAATGGCAGAAAGTTAGCGGGCAGATTAGGAGCAGCTGAGAGAGTGCTTTATCCAAGTTCATTGTGATCAGTGACGTGAACGTTGTACATACACGTATGTTCCCAACCATCGACAGGTGTGTAGCCGCGTATTAAAGGTTTTGCATCGACGACAACGTACACACCTTTAACACATATACGCATAGATATGAATGTATATTCTAGACGAAACTGGCTGACACAAACAATGAAGCTTTCCTAAGCATTCGAGGCTTTAATATCAGTGTCACGTGGGACCATGTCATACAACGTTTCCTTAGTAACATCGATAATTACTATAACCTAAGTGTGTTAATATACTTAAAAAAAAATCTAAAATATCGTACCACATATATCATACTTAACACGTACATAGACTAAAAGTAACTTCGAACATAATCATGTATATGAATAAATAATTATACGCGTTACACAGTTTTGATTGATATGCCTTAAGTTATTTAGCATACGTAGCTTAACGAAAGGAATTAGGCTTTGTTGACGTCTGTATCAGATAGAACGGTTCGATATTCTCTCCTCTTGGTATAATAGATATCGTACACGCCGACGTAATCAGTATCCATCGTCTTAGAATTAATAGGATAATGGAATACGAGAGGGTCAATCAGATCTTGGCACATTTGGACGCCCATCAGAATTCGAATGGAAACGAGATAGTGTTGCGGATTAATTATTGAAGATAAACATCCGTTTAATTAAAAGATACGATCGATAAACCAAATTTTACTATTGCTAATGTTCGTGTTATTTGACATTAGGTTCACTGGAATCTGCATATTTATCGTTAATAAATGATATTAAAAAAAAGGAAGGATAGGAAAGTTTGAATTGTGAAAAAAAGGGAATAAAATATGAGGTCGTCTCGGTAGTTGTATCGATTATTTCGCAAAGGTGCTTGTATGTTTATAAATGTCTTCCAAGTACCACGCACGTCCTGCGAGTAAACACGCGACAAAGGCGTGCCACTGGGGTATAGAAATTGCCATATACTTTCTTATTTACTATACATACTAGAATACTCTTCTCAGAACCCTACTCCAACATGGAAAAGTTCCCCTCGGTTGACGCGTTTTTCCATGTGGAAAAGTCGAACCGTGCAATATGCATTCCGTACAAGCTACCATCGTCCACGGTAACTTACCATAGTAATATATAGAAATATGTATACATAGGTTTTATAAGTAAACACATATACATATTATACATTTATGCATACATACATATGCACGCATATAATACCAGCTAAAAGTTTTATATCGTTTACTGATTTTCGTGAAAAATCACAAGTATACCAATTAATAATAATAATTTCCTAATGATGTATCATTATTGTGTGAAATATTTATAAACCTAATTAAATTTATTACAATTAATTGAAATATTTACAAGTCCAGCTTAGAACAATATTTAGGATGATCTCTCCTATTATAGGTTAGAATATCCAATTTCAAATAAAGTAAGCATTCGTGATGAAGTTGATCAGTGAGCTAAAATAGCTCAAAGGTTAATGCAATCCTTTAGAAAACGAATGAGATCCTAATTCATCATTTTTCTGACAAACAAATTTCTAAATACATTCATTTCTTTCTAACAAATATCCACTCTTCCTCTTCCATAATGTCCGTATTGATTATAAACTTTTAGCGTTTAGTGTACATAGACGATATTATATCTAAAGATAGAAAAACCATATATGATACATAATAACACGGTAAAGATTTACATGAAAATCACTTCTGGTTGAACGGTTAACTAAAATAGCTAACGATTTATACATTAGGCTACTGCGTGACTAGTTGTTAAACGAGTTAATAAAAGTTTAAGACTAATGATGTAAGCGGGTCTAAGGTCATCGATAAAAAGAGAAAATCGATCGATTAAGAGGCTGATATGGATCGTTACGAGGAGATGCTGATTATTAATAGGATATATGCGCATGAACTATATTCATATAGGTAGTAGACGTACATATATACAATATGTATGAACGTTCACAGAAGCACGTTGGTCAGCGCCTGTTGACCCCATACGAACATACGCGTCTACACTGAGTCCGCAATGGACTCGTACACACTAGTCTAGGAGTGTATCAATTCGATGCATCGAACAGATGCCACTTACTGTACTCTCTCTCTCTCACTCTAACTCTCTCACTCACTCTCTCTTGCTCTTCTCTCATCGATGCTAGCTAGCATACGGTGTACACAGCACGATGCACGTTAGTACTTCCTCTCGCTCTCTGACTATAGTAGTCATCTCTCCATCTCTCCGCATACAGTTCCCTCTTGATGCACTTTACTGCGAGAGCTTCGAACGAAATCAGCTAGCCGAACGAGATAATTGCAAATCGCCATTATTTATAGAAGTGTCGGTAAACTGTGTGCTACGATTCTACTCGTCCTCCACTTTGAAAGTGTACTTAAACCTCGTTAATACTGTTCTACCATTAACAATTCACCATTAAGTTGTTATTAATATCATCATCATCATCATCATCATTATCATCATTATCATCATCATCGTCGTCATCGTCGTCATTATCGTTTTCAAGATCTTTGATTTTTGATTTTCTTTGTTATAATAGTGTTTTTAATATACGAACTTGTTGTAATAATTTACATCAGTATCGATTTATTAACACTATTACTATTATTAGTATAGGGTAGGTTTTATATATCTGTGGTATAGGTAAGTAGGATATATTGACTAGAGAATTATGTTTGAAATTTATAGTTGAACTAAATCACGATGACTATTATTTTCATGATTCAGTGTGTCTAAAATGATATTTTATTGGTCGATCTAATGTAATTGATTATATCAACGAATGGTAACTGTTAGTTAATCATCGTCGTACTTTCAAAAATCTTAAATTTCCAATTTATTTGATGGAATAATATTTACAAAAAAAATCCCATTCATTGTGATAATTTATATTTAGTATTGGTTTATCATCATTATTATTATTAATATTATTATTATTATATGAGATGTATAGACCCAAGGGTTGTCTTTGAAATGAATACTCAAGCTAGACCACAATGACTATTATTTTCTGGTCCCATTTGAAGATAGGTATAATTGACTATATAAACAGTTGTTGGTTAACCACATAGACAGTTCAGTAGAAATTTGCACCTCATCAGAGATAGTTGCAGGACGCGTTTAGTTGGTGAATCAATTAAATAGGATAAATTGCGATCAAAATTTTCCTATTCGATTCGATTCGACAACATTAACATAAATGATATGAATGGGCAGATGAGTATGTCCAATAGACGAATGAGAAATTAAATAGGATTGACTTACAATCAAATTACGTAGACGTATAATTATTAATTAGAATATAATGGAATGCTTTACCTCATTTAGAAATTGAGGTAACATTATTGTGAGAATTTCATTCCTAGAATTTGCATGTGTATTAAATATTGAAACGATTCGTATATACGTGATTATATAACAAAATTTTGATCTAAAATTTATTAATCAATAATAATCATTTTTGTGCTTTATCTTCTTAACAAAATCTCTATAAAAATCTGTAATAATAAATAACGTTTATTTAATTTAAGTGACAAAACAAAATTCGCTATTAACTAGCACGTTGTCGAAGTTTCATTTTTAAAATTCCACACACAGAAAGAGAAAGAGAGAGAGAGAGAGAGATACAATAAAATCACAAAATTAACATTTTTCCCTCCGTGTATAATCTGATTCGTTGAAACGAACTTCTCTTTATAAAGAGATAACCAAAAACAAAAACGCCTTAAATTTGTTAGAAAAAAAAAAAAAGGAAAATGAAAAGAAACATCAGGAAAAGAAAAAAGTAGATGACTTTTATTGGTTGTAACCGTTGAAAATCGAGGAGGGAAGCTTTTATCGACGAACGACGAAGCTTTTTTAATTAAACTGCAATTTTCAATAAGCGTTACTACTACAATTACTAGCAAACAGTTAAACGAAGTCATCTTTGATATCAATCAAATATTTAACAATATTTT
>NW_014569671.1:166809-192602 GCF_001313835.1 Polistes canadensis | reverse complement strand
AATCGAGGAAATTTGCCTAATACGCGGGAAGAAGGAAAAGCAGCAGTTGTAGAAAGGACAGAAATAGTAGCCTGAAAAGGAATGAAAATCTTTTCCTCTCGTCTCTCTCTTAACGTGGAAAAGAGAATTGGGCTGGATGGAACATGGGGAGCGGGAGCGGGGATAGGGATGGGATGGGGATGGAGATGGGGATGAGGGGTGGTAGAAGAAGGTGGAGAAAAGAGGGAGTGTGAAATGAGCGAGTCTCGAACGGACCTCGAGCTAGTCTCGAGCTACCCTCTTCTCTCGACAGAGATTTGCAATGCTAACCAGGGACTGCATTAAACGGGAATTAATTTCTTGTTAACCGTCTGGAGTAGTGGTAGCTGGTAGCTGCCTTGGTCCTCCCATTCCTCCCTCCTACCCTCTCCTTCTTTTTTCCTATATTTTTTTTGCCCTGTCCCTTTCCATCCTTCTCCTTTACCGTCCGTCCCTCTTTGCATATATTCCATCTTCCCATTTTGTTTCTTCTATTTTCTTTAACTCTACTTTTTACCTATTTCTTTTCTTGTCTTCCTTCTATTTTCTTTGATATTCTCTCTCTCTCTTTCTTTCTTTCTTTCTTTCTTATTCAATATCCTTTTTCGTTTTTTACTTCTTCTTTGTCATGTCATGCTTTCTCTTTCTCTCTTTCTGTTTCTCAATTAATCATTTTTTCTTCTCTTTTTCTTTTTTATTTTCTTCCATGATTTTGTATTATTCAAGTAAAATAAACTTAACTCGGTTTATTTATTGTTTAACGTTAGCAGAAAATATTTAATTATGTTCGCTACTTTACTGTACTTTGTACTCGAAATGACAATGAGCAAACACGAAAGATGACGAGCAAGCAGACTTTTCCTTCATTCTTCCCTACTTTCTCGTCAACGAAGGATTTAAGACGTGGTTAGATTACACGTTAAGGATAAAAGTAGAAGAGACGTTTCCCATGTTTTGTCCAAGAATTTCTCGTAAATTCTTCATCATGGATCTTCTCTTCTTCCAGTCCCTTTCCCTATTATCCACCTCTCCCGCCCTTTTCTCTCACGTATCACCTTACCTAGAAAATAAAATAGAAAGAGAGAAAGAAGAGTGCTAGGACCAACGAAGGTGTCGTAAAAAAAGGAGAAGGGTGGGGAGGGTGAAAAGATTTAATACTTGGATTTGTTTAATTATGTTCGTCTTAACCATGGTACTCAAGTTCAGTAGTAAACACTAGCCATGGAATTGGAAATAAAACAAAAATATAAATACATACAAAATTATATATCGCGTGATAATTTAAGAAGTCAACTGTTTAATCATTTTCTATGCCGAATATAATACAAAACATAATACTTTTGTGGATTGAAAATCATAATTGGAGATCAATTTGTCGTATCAATGAAATCCCAAGAGAAATTTTAGCCGACTCGACAAACGTTTTAATGCATAAAATATTAAAAAGTATGCAGAGTTGAACTTGATCATTTAAATGGAATCCAAAGTAAACTATTTTTCTTTTTTTTTTTTGAAGATAAGAGAGAGAAAAAAAATATTGAAGAAATAACATCGAGTAGACTAGGAAGTAAAACCCTGGATCAAAGATTCACGGTTTTTGTTCTGGACTCTGTGAGATGGAGGTTTTTTACGAAGAAGAAAAAAAACTTCTACAAACAAGTAACACCGTACCTAACGATGTAATCATTTAATGGACTTTCTGGTCGTAAACACGATGAACCGAACCATCAGGAAAATCTAAGAAGAGGAATGAAAGTACGCGGTAAATTCCACTCTTCTTTCAACCTAACCACGGATCTGTTCTTACTCTCTTATATAGTAGAAGGTAAAAAATTACTTGTTACGTTGGCAAATAACTCGAAAGCTTTAGAGTTTTACTAAACTAAATTAAATTACGAAAATATCTTAAGTTATTCCTATCTTCTCGCACACCATCTTGCATCTATTATATATATGTACATTTATTATCTTTATTAAAAAACAACTATAGGTATATAATATGAGTCTTCGAATATTATTTTAGTCAAATATTTATATTACTTCTATATATTATAATATATTAATATTTGAAATTTATATTACACTACTAAATATATATATCATATTCGCTCATTTATAAGAAGATTATATGATTTAACGAATCTACTAAAAATAATATTAAAAAATTTAAATTATTTAATTATTCGTTTAATCGTTTATACAAAATTAACTTGTCTCCGTATCGTCCACAATTTAATTTCAAACATTTCTTTTTCTTTTTTTTTTTTATAATTTACCATAAATTTAAATGTCAACAAAAAAGTTACATCAATCACTACTTTGTTATGCTGTCGGAAAAAAAGGTACGCTACTTTTTTTTTTTTTTAGTAAACACGATTCATAAATCAGTCGAGTCTTCGATACGTTGCTCTTCATTGAAGCGCGTAAAAAATATGTCGAACTTTAATACACACAGATGTGTATTTACTCATATATATATATATATATATACTCGTTACATGTACATATGTATTAAATCCATATTTCAAGATTCGAGTTCAAAGTTCGCATTAAAATGCTGATATGTTAATGAGCATCCATATATACGAGATATTATACACGATTCACTGCTGAAGTTTCGAACGTATAATACGTTTAATATTATTATGCGACGAAGAGTACGATAATACATTTCTCGTGCAGCTACTTCAACTCTGTTAATATTTATCGGTTTAACTCTACGTACTATGAACCGAATGAATAACAAAATACAATACTCTTTCAATATATTAATGGGTTTATCACCTTTATTATTGTTAAACTTATTTCTTTTCTTTTCTTTTATTTTGATAATTTTTAAATAATAATACAAGTAAGTTTTTCGTGTTGTTCGAAAAAAAAAAACACAATTCTTGGCACCACCACGGTCATAGAAATTTTCCGTGACATTAAACGCATATGTATAATCATATTTATTATTTATTATTTGATTTTCTTACGTTATTTGATTTCTATTTCATTTGTCGTACTTTTTGAAATTATCCTTCAGTATGTATCGTACACGAAGACGACGGATACAGAAGGAAGACTACCTATCTACCTTGCCAAGAATGATTCTGAAAAGAGTTGATATCCCACGGGTATATAGGATGGAAATTTATTTCGACCAAATAGAATACAAATAATGCTACGAAAATCTTTTGAAAGAAAGCCGAAAATATACGGTAACATGTGACGCGAATCGATAAGCTCTGCCAATTCGAGATATTTACAAATTGGATTTTATAAATCAATAATACTTATTTTCTATTTTGTATTTTATTTAATATATCAAATTTGAATTTAATTTTTTCACATGCATTCATTAATATGCAGAAAAAAACTATTAAGTTCGATATAATTATTATAAATACGATTTGAAGAATCAATAATATTTCATTGTACTCTCGTAATTCTATTGAAATCGTGTAATTGTGTGCGTTCATTTAATAATTTTATATTTGTTCGTATTACAATTTGTAATATATTTTATGATAGAGTATAGAGAATTTGAAATATGAAAGAAATTCAAAACCGATTTGAACGTTCTGTTCATTTAAAAAGAAATTTACATTAATACAGATTTGAACAAGTGAAGAAAAAAAAGTAGCAAACGAACGTGTTAACGTGTAACAACAAACGTTATTTTAGCGAGTACTCGAAAACGAGATGGATAAAAGCCCATATTCGAACAATTCTATATATATATATACACATATCGTGTCAACATTTATTATTCACGACACGTCACAAGTTTCGGAAAGAGAGAGCGAGAGAGAGAGAGAGAGAGAGAGAGAGAGAGATACTGTGCAAAGTGTCAATTTTAATGGCTCTTGTATAATCCTAACTGGCCAACGTGCTTTTATAGTTCTAGGGATTGTAAATTTGAATACAAGTGGCCATTGTCGGTACTATTAAACGGCTTTTATACACAACCAACGTGACCAACGTTAATAACATCGATCTTGATTTGATAAATAAATACGTTTATCGTATAAAGTTTATATGAAAAAAAGAAAAAAGAACAAAAAACAAGAAGTAAAAAAAATTGACGCATATTCTTTTTTTTTTCTTCGTCTTTACAATTATTATACTCCTAAGATTGTTTCTTGTTGCTGTTGCATTTATCAAATCAAAGAATTATTAATTTTTTTATTTCGTTTTTAAATAAATATATTCAAGATCTAAAATTTGCTTAAAATCAAAGTATAAATGTTAAAAAGAAATTATTAAAAGTTTCTTTTTATAGTATGTTACGAGTCGAAAAAAATCTTTTCTTTTCTTCTTATTTTCAATGTGTTGAATTCTCAGACAAAAGAAAAGACCCAAGAGATATGTAAAATAATATCTTATCAGATTCGCGGAAACCTCAAGAAAGTCTAGTCGTACTTCGTGAAATCTCCTCGAACTCGTTTCTACCAAGCTCGTCCATTTTCCACTTTGCAACTTGCCTTTCTTCTCCAGTTACCCATCTTTTTCGTTTGCTTCTCCTATTCTTCGAGCCGTCATCCAACCTTCTTCTTATCCGTTTAACCATAAGATCTACGATTGCTTCTCTCGAACGTCGTCGAATCCTGAAACGGACATGTTACAGATCGAAACTCTTCCATTTCGTGTTTTATTTCTTTGACGTTTGACATAAAATCGATCTTAAAAATAAATTAGATTCTTAACAAGATAAATATAATATATACATTAGAATTATAGTCATTCGAAATATGACAAATTCACACGCCTCGATTAAATTGAAAACAATTTAAAGAGAACAAGAACATTTTTTAATATAATTATTTTAATATTATTAAAAGAAAAGAAAAACGAAGGTGACTTATTTTTTCGATATTTGTCCCATTTAAAAATGCGTTTAAACAAAAACGAATAAAATAAAATTTTACAACGCCCGTAGTTGTAAAGAAAAAAAAAAAAAGTAAATAAATCGTAATATAAATTGAAAATCTAATTGAAAATGTTTAAAAAAAAAAAATATTGTTCTCGACGGTTAAGTGAATCAACGAAACGAATATTTGTAAATATTTGCTTTTTTTTCTCTAGTATTAATTAATAAAATATGTATTTATAAAAGTGAATAAAAAAAATAAGAAAAAAGAAATATGTATTTATCATTGTAGAAAGATATCGAAACTTTGAGCAGACATCATCGGATGTTGGATGAGGACATCGGTAGGAATCGTTTATCGAAGCGTATAAAATGGATCGATGTTCGGTCGATTGGAAATTGATCTTCGACAGGAAGGTCCAAGAGGTTTCGACTTATCACGAAGTATCTTTTCGTTTCCACATCGTCGAAAGATCATCGGTTCTTGGGTCAACGTATGTATTTTCTTTTGTTCAAACGAACGGAAATATTTCTAAAGTCGAGGTATCTATACTATACTGAGGTTCGTAAAACTTACGGAAACGAAGAATTATTTTAACAAGAAGAAAGAAAGAAAGAAACATAGAAAGACCAAAAAAATCTTAGAAAAATAATAAAAGCCGCAATTGAATTCGTTTATTTGGTTATTTTATTTATTTTTTTTTTCTCGATTAATCATTTCATATTTAAAACCACGTATTGATACGAATGGAAATTCGAAAAAAATATTTCTCATTTTTTATTCGTAATAAGTATTGTGTGATATAAAATAATAAAAGTGGCATTTTTTATTGAAAAATTGATATTTGCATTAACACGAATAAAATACAACGAAAGTATCGTTAAAATAATATGACAATGTACTGAAAAAAAATGTCTTTTTTTTTTGTTTTTTCATATACTTTACCGACAAACTATCGAAATTTTTGTTTAGAGGTAACCGTCGGTTTTGCGGCGAACACAATGGATTTTTATTAAAAATTTAACAGCCGCTTGGTTCCCGACCCTCGATCGATACTCATATTTTTCCCCTCAAACTTTTTAGTCTCGTTAACGAAACAAAAATTAATACGAAATTAATGATTAAATGTAGGCTAATCTATTAATTTAAAAAAAAGAAAAAAAAAAAAAAGAAAATTTCAACCACCCACATATTATATCATAAAATATATAAAAAGATAAAAAAAGAAAAGAATAACGTTTTCGTTTGTATTTTAGGAATCGAACAATATTTGTTTGTCTTATTTTCATATCAGATACACATGAACAACGAAATAAAGGTATTCAAAAATTAAGCTAATGTTTAAAAACAATTTTTTACATTATTATTTCTAATAAGAAATTGAACAAATAATTCATGAATAAACTAATGATAGTGTCATAGTGGATTATTTATTTGTAGAAAAATGTGGAACACCGTGGACGTCGGAAATAAAGAGAAAAGAGAAAGAGAAATAGGAAGAAAGGGAACGAGAAAGAAAAAGAAAGAGGAGAGTCTGTGTGAGAGAGTGAGAGAGAAAACTTGACGTGATATGCCGATGAAATTCTTAATAAGAATGGAAAAAAAGGGGAATATTCGGATCTCGAACGAGAACGATAATAAACGATATGCGAAATGAGCAAGAGTTCATTACGAAGGAGAATTGTCGCGATAAGAGGATTATTCGATATCGATGATTTCTAGAGCACAAATGAGTGCTAGAAAACCTATTTTTTTTTGTTATATTACATCATTCCGTCTTTTTTCCCATTCTTTTCTATTTTTTCCATTCCTCCTTTCTTACTTTTTTTTCTTTTCCCCATTTGCATGAGATTTTCTTTTGTTGTAATACTTGATTTCTTTTTTAATTTTTTTAATCATCGATTCGTAGCATACTTTTAATAGGAAATAAGTGAAACGAGAATAATGAGTTTCTATCAGAAAATCATTTCGTCTTTTATTTTTCCATGTTTCCATGTGATTGTTGTTGTTTTATTATTGAATTTTGTTAATATCTAAGATTCATAGATTAATTTAAATTTTTTATAAGTGAAACAAATGTGTTTTAGATTAAGAGTATAAAAAAAAATAAAATACTAATAATAATAATATATAATATACAAATAATAACACACATTTTTTTGTGTGGTTATTTATTTGTTTTTTATTATTTATGACAACATTTTTCATCGTACGATGAAAAGTCAAGGACGGGTTTAAATAAAAAACAAAATATCGGTATTAATATTTCCGAGATTGTTTCAAAGGATTCCAGTCAAAATGTGTCTCCTATCAAAATACAATGACTTTGTTCAATATCAAACAATATACTGATTGGTTGGCACGCCACAACGTTTGCTCATCGATGTGAAACCTGACAAAACTGTGACTATGTTTGAAATACGACAGGATTCATTTTTCCCCTTTTATGTTTCTTGTTTACACGATAAATTCTATAAAATATTACTATATTTCATATATACTTATAACAAACCGAGAAACGAAACTATCATATTTCTTTCTACAGTTGAGCAAACTTTTAATATTTATTTTAACTCATTATTAAATTAAGAACCTTCTCGATTTCATTGATGGTTTATTCATATTTCTTCTAGATTTCAAATGTTTTCATACGTAATAAATGAATAAAAAAAGTCCAATAATTGCATTCGAATGTTAATTGAATATATCTATAGAAAAAGCGGAACATTCGGCAAAGATAGAAACAACAAAAATTTAAGCAAGAATATAATTTGAACTATAAAAAAAATCACTTACAATTAGATCCCCACCATTAATAATTATCGAAACAAAAATATTCTTTAAACCAATGTTCCTAGCTCTCAGAGTTATTTTTTATAGAATCAAATATTAATCAATAATACTATTTGTGCTAACAGTTAAAAAAATGCAGCCTTTTCACAATATTTTGCTAGCTTAAATATTTTTTATTACATCAAACACAATACTAATTTACAACAATACAATTTAATAATCTAATTAACCGTTTAATTTCTATTAGTTCCCAATCCGAAAATTCTTCTCTATATCAATAATATTATTAAAAATTACTGACATATTTAAAATATAAATAAGTAAATAAATAAATAACGCGCGTGTGTGTGTGTGTTTGAGTGAAAATAAATAAAACCATTACCATCGTCAATTCTTTAAATGAAAAATTTCATTCTACTTTTGTGCCATGGAAACTAATTTAAGGAAAAGGTACTCGTAGGATAATTTCACTCCCCTATCTCAAAGTGTATGTTCTATAGTATCTAATTCGACCTTAGTAAGGGACAAAGTGAGAATCTGGCAGGTAATCAGCAGTTCAGGCCGATACTCAAGGATTCCCATGACGGCAAGGAGCAGGAACGGGACACGACGATTCATGCTTGAATTCTCTCTTTTCCTTAGGAATCTCTAACGAGAAGGCTAAAAGCCTTTCCCGCATCGAAGGATTTCTACGAATGTTACCTGATACGGAACATTCCACAATCTCGATTATATTATTCACAAACGTTCATTCATTCGAAAACGTTTCGACCATTTGAATTCCACCATTACACAAAACCTTTAACAATAAAACGTTTAATTGCATTTTTCGTTAACATTATTATATTTAAATTGTCTCAAGAAAATAAATAACAATTTATTCATAAATTCGTATATATAGATTAATCAATTAAATGTTTCTTTTCTAATTTTCTCCAATAATTTTTACGGAATTTCTATCTTTTAAAAGGATCGGGCAAAAGTAATTTGGAATATTGCATCTTTTTTTCACTTATTTTTCTAAATAAATTATTCAATATTACGACTAACAATTTCCTATGTGTGTGTGTGTGTGTGTGTACTGTTTATTATATTAACAATTTCTCTTATTTTTTCTTTAGTTACTTTTTTTGTATTCAATGTCTTTTTTACAGATCGATGAAAATTGTAAAACATTTGAAAATGTATAGCGTATCGCAAAACATCAAAAGGACCGTCACTGATCTCTACTCGATACTAAACGCGCGAACTAAATTATTTAAAAAGAAAAAAAGATAAAAAAAACACACACACAAAAAAATAAAAAAGGAAAGGTTCGAAGTATTTATAGAGAACAATTGAGAGATCGAAAATGGTGGGAACGATGCCAAACGAATGAGTTGAATAATCTGAACGAAATGGCAGGCGTTGAAAGAGAAAGGGTTGGGAGTCGAATAGGGTGGGATGGAATGGGGTGGGGGGTGTTGGGAGTAAGAGGAGGAAGAGAACGAAACACGCTCGTCCAGTAAATTACTGCTCACTCTCTGTACAGGCAAATATATTTTTCCGTTTAACGTGTGGCCTGAACCACTCCTTTTCAACGTACCACCCCTTTCAACCTTTTAGGTCGAACCAAACTAAATGCCACCACCCCTAACGCACCTACCCTCCCTTCCCCTCCCCCACCCCCCTCTGGAACACCAAAAACGATTCCAAGGGAAATCTATGTAAGTTTTTGTCCGATATTTCGAGGAAATACTTTTCTTCCTTTCTATTTTTTTCCCTCTTCCCCTATCTAAATTTGACCACGTTTTATACACTTCTTGTGCTTTCATTTCCGAGTTTATATATATTATATATTTATCTATAGTATTTTAGAATAGTATATATATATATATATATAAACGGAAGACTATCTGTTGTCACCCTTATTCCATGGTTTTTTATTTTTTTTCATTTTGTTTCTCCTCTCAGTCCCGAGAGATTCTTAGCTTGAAGAAAAAGTACCAACGTTATCTCATCATTTGATAAAACTATATCTCGAAATATAAATTCACGAAATATTACGAACACACGAATCTTATTGTACCTCAAATTACCTTGCGAACTTTTCTTTTGTTTCTTTTCTTTTCTTTTTTTTTTTGTCATATTTTTTCCACCGACAATTAATTTGATTTTGATTTCTATCGATATTATCTTACAGTGATAAAATTATCTCTAGCCATTAAAAATATTCGTATTTATTTAAATGTATTAAAAAAAAAAAAAAAAAGGAAAATTCCGCAATATTCGCGAATACGTTATAATGACATTTTATTAATCTAAAATAATTATAGAAAATCGATTAGTATGAATCTATCGATTAAGTATGAATACGATCATCGATTCTAAATTATCTAGAATTAAAATATAAATATGCTTTGCTATGTGTGTGTGTGTGAAGAAGAAGAAGAATAATAAAAAGAAAAAAAAGAAAAGAAAATTGTGCGTACAAATTGTATATTTTTCAAAATTGAATATTGAGAAATTAATTATGAAAATAACTGGTAAGGATAGAAATTAAATATAAATTTGGTCGATTGAAAGTGAATGTAACGGGTTTCGGATTGGTACGATCAATCTAAAGTCTAGCAGGTAATTTGGATAAGTGGCCTGCGGAGACGCAATAATGGATTCACCATTTTCGCAGGAGACGAAAACATCCCCCTCCCTTCCCCCCGTTCCTTAGTAAAACGGATGCTTTTGTAAGCGTTTGCCATCCTCTCGTTAATAATAGACATTTAAGATCGTCTCACTCTCTCTCTCTTTCTCTTTCTCTCATAGCGAAGGGTAAGCACATAAATTGTTTCCCATTCTACCGATCTGACAAACGTTAATGAAGAATTATGGGAACTCTGAAACGACCATTAGTTTCGGTCATCGACGAATTACAATTTTGGTTGAATGATCGAATATCATCATCCAATCATTTTACACACAATATTTTTCTAACAAAAAAATATTAATCATTTCGTTTGGACGTTATCTAATTGGGGAAAAATATAATTATAACGACAATTGGATCGAACTAATTGATTATTATTTAATTCGAGTATCATATTGTATCAATTTTTACATGAATTATGTGTTTTATTTGAATTGAATTCATTTTTTTTTTCTATGGTATACCGAGGTAAAAGATTTTTAATTTAATATATTATTATTCTTTGATAATTATGTTTGATGGATATTTATTCTTTAAAGTTAGATAACACGTACGATCAGTTTGTAATGATTATTTCTATTATTATTAACAAATAGAAATAAAATATAAAGAAAATCGATAGTTATCTAAATCGTTGTTAAATACACATCGTTCGTTTAATCAAATATTTTTATTGATAACTACTCATCATTTATAACAAATTACTATTAATTCCCAATCACGAATATAAAGGAAAATACTCGAACGATTGATAAATATTAAAATTGTTAACACGTATTGTGTTTAAAATCAAATGTTTTTTTTTTTATTTTTAACGTTCGAATAACAATACAAAATTGATACACATATGTATTATCAACGGATAAAAAAATACTAACACGCGTTATCAGACGATATGAAGTACCTGCGATTGGAAGAGTAAGGGCGTACGATTTTTCTTGAAATTCAAGCAATGAGTATGAAGGAAATAAATTTTCAAGCCTGCTGCACGATCGTTGCCCTTTATCAAAGAAAACTAGACTATTGTACGGAAACTTACCTTATTTACGCTACAAAGAATCTCCCGCATGAGATGACAAAGGACGAACTTACGAATTACGATTTTCTTTCAACTAACAGGCAAGTACATAAAAGAACGTTGAACTCACCGATTCGTTTTCAATAGTTTTACGAAACTCTTGATAGATTTTTTTGTATAGAAAAGGGTCTTTTGTATCTTTGAAAAATTTCGATAGATGTACTATAGTTGGTACGGGTACCAGTAGATTTACCGTCTATCGATCTTTTCTATCGGTTTACTTTATTTTATACTATTTTCTTATTTCATTTCTAACGAGATACACAAGCCCACTTTACGTTTTATTTCTTTACCTATTATCTGAAATGTATTTTCATTCGTCAATTTTTAAAAATTGAAATACAATTATATTATGTATATATTAGATCGTGATAAATTAATTTATATTAATTAAAATTATATGACCTGAAACTGAATTAATTCAAGTAAATTATTTAATACAAATAGACAATTTAATTGCAAGATTGTGTCTGATTGTTATTCTAAAATAAATTTCTTACAGGTTAACCGTTTAATGTTAATTGACAAAAATAAATGATCATAATCGGTTAATTTAACTTACAATTGTTTAATTAATTAATTTAAAAGTTAGAATAAATAAATAAATATATTTCAAAATTCTGTTTTTGTAAAATCAAAACCAGTTGTTCTGTCTATATGAATTACTGTGGAAGTCAATAAAAAATTGAATGACTGTTAGTGCGAGGTAACTTATGGGGTTAACTCAGTATACTATAATGCTGAAGTAATTTAAAGAAGATACCAGAAATGAGAGTAGACACTAAAGGGATTAAATGACGATAAAGTTTTTTACGATTAAACGATCGGCCTGAAAAAGGCATCCCTTCTTCGAATTTATCTTTGAAGATTGTAAAATGTTATATGACTTTGAGTTTAACTCGTACAAAACTCGAAGAAGCTTCAGCTAAGAGTAAAGTTATTTTACATAAGCTTAACGCATAATTAATTTCAAGTCAAGGATATCGATCTATACGAATTCGTTAAAAATTCAATCGAATCAATCGTTGGGTTCAAATGAAATCGATGTAAATTAGATGCAATTATGACAATACGAGTATGCATGTTTGATTAAAAGATTATTAATTATTAATAATAAATTTAATTATTTACTCTTTTTGTATAATTAATTTAATAATTTAAATGAGTAATGTGTTTCATGTTTGTATAAAGGATTGATTAAAATAAAATATCTTAACGAAGATTTGATATTTATCTTTTTATCAATAAATTAAATTAAACATCCTCTTTTATTACAAAAAAAAAAAAAAATCCTAGAAGTTTTTGGAAAAATATTTCTAAATATAAAATAAATTAGCGTACTAATAAAATTAATCAACGACTCGCCACGATTTAATTACAACGAAAATAAACTTAATAATCATCGTTTTAAATGAAGACAAAAGATAAAGGAGAAAACAAAAAGAAAACTAGCAAGTAAATTTGAACGATCCTGTAGAAAAATATATAATAAATTCGCGCGCGTGGATATACGCAATATTAACCTTTGACAGTAAAAAAAAAAAAAAAGAAAAAAGCATCTAAGCGAATGTTTTAAAAAGAAGAAAGTTTTCGTATTGCATTTATGCGGCATGGGGGAGGTTTAGTATCTAGCTTGAAAGAAGAAATATGAATACCGTTTTATATACGACGGTTTTAAACGATCTTCCAGCAGCGGTGATAATATCGGCCTATAGTCATCGCGTCACCAAAGAGGCAGGAAAGCATTTATGTCTTCGTGTCCTATCTTCCTACGAGCTTTACGAGCGACCCCGCTGCGGCCTACAATAAAGTCTCCGTATTCCGGTAACCGTTTTATTTCACCGACTTTATTGATGTCCGATCGGGAATAGACAGAGGATGAACCTTTTCGAAAAGTATATATCGCGGACAAGTTCACCTTATAAAGAAGAATTATCGTGTCCGAAAAATCGATTTCCCCTTTACCACACGCCACATATCATACAATTTTCTTTTTTTTTTTTTTCGGTAAAAATTTTTTTTTTCAGATACTCGCATTAACCCATTGATTGCTATGGACGCATATATGCGTTTGATAAAAATTGTCAGCATGATCTATCGAAGCATATACGTGTTTGTTAATATTAATGTGTAAATTAATGTAATGTTGGTTTACGTATTGATTAATGTTTTGAGTCTTATCACATGAAAATTATATAAGAAACTAAAACATTAATTATTAATTTTGAAATTTATTATCAGATCTGGTTATGATAATATCAATCAACGGAAAAAAAGTTGTCGCATTAATAATAAATTATTCCGTCCTTACAAAGTATTTCATATAAAAATATTCAGCACTAAAAGGGTTAACATTAGCGAATACTTTCATCATATAGGTTTTGTTAATATAATTCGATGATTAAAAAATATATGGATATTTATTTTACAACAAAGTTCAGTAAATATTTATCTCTTTAAAAAAGATTAATACTTTTCGGAAGTTATCACTTTCATTCAAATTGTTTTGTAGGTCTTCTTTAATTCGATGTTGATTACTATTTTAAGTGTATTTGATACAGTAAAGTAGAATATGTTCGATACTGTTTAAAGTATTGTATTTATTGTTTTTATTACTGCAATAATAATACCAATTTTTATTTATTTATATTGCTATTATTTTTTAAAGTGATAAATCTCATTTCAGCGGAATGTTTTTTCTTCTAATGGTTTTGTTCATGGCTTATTATTGCGGAATTAAAGTTATTTCATTAATCATAGTTTGAACAACAGAAATTGTTCAAAATGTGATTGTAAGGAACAATAAATAAATGTATAATTCAATATTGATTTGAAATATTTTCCTGGATGAAAAATCGAAAACATTTAAAGAATTACTAAATTACTATAGATATTAACAAACGTGATTGAAGTATTACGTAAAATAACTCGACATAAATTGCAGTAAAGTTAAATATTGATTTAGCATTTTAATCATAAATTGTACTTTTTAAAAAATTACTATTATTTTATTTTAGTATCCAATATCGATAATACGTTAATTAAAATTACAAGGAAGAAAAAAAAACTAATTTAAATGTAATAAAATGATGAAGAATATTGTGTAGAAGCTTTTGGTTAGAGTGTAATATCTGTGAGAAAATTAAAGAACATTTTCGAATAAAATAGGGAAATAATCATTAATGGGATATTATAATAATAATAATAATGATGATAGTAGTAATATTTCTCTTGAATTTTCTAATACCTATCCTTCTATTATCAGCCATAGTATAATTTCCCTCTCGACCAGATTCATAATCCAATTTCAGTCAGTTCATTTTGCTTAATACTCAGCGTACAATTTGTTACGAATCCAAATCGCGAAGAGATATTACACATTTCGGACGAACGCATAAAATTATCGTAACTATGTTATCTCTATTACAATTATATATATCTATAGATACATTCTGATCATTTGAAATTCTAATTCTATTTTCATTTCCACAAACAAAGCATTTGAGAAGTAACAGTAATGAATTTCTCCAGTTTTAAGTATTCCCAAATAATAAAAATAATAATAATAATAATAACCATTGTAAAAATGGTGGAATAAAAGTATTCCTTGTGTAATCCCAGCCTTTTGGAATAGTCAACTAAAAAGAAAAAAACCTAGGAAAAATTGAAAAAGAAAATAAAATAAAGTATACGAATAGGAGCGAAAAAGGGTTAACATTGTAGACATTATTTATTTTTCTCATTTGTCCTTATAGGATAGTTTTTTTAAAAAAGTTAAAGTTATCTACTTGAAGGAAAATTTTCTTTTAAGATGGCGTGTATTGTCAAACATTTTACAATGAAGCTCATGCAATGAAGATGAACAAAAAAGAAAAAAAGAAAGATGGAAAAAGTGAAAGAAATAAAAATACAGTGCAAAAAAGAGAGAAAGAGGGGTGGGAGAAAGAGAGAGAGCGAGAGAGAAAAACAGAAGGAAAAAATGAGGAAAATAAAAATAAAGATAGAAGACAACGAGCGTTAACTTTCAACTGCAACTAAGCTGGCCTCGCTCGGTCAACAAGATTTATATGTTTACGCGCTTCCATAGTAACTTCCTATTTTCTCGAGCTCGCTGAGCCCCTATTCTTTTATTTTATCCTAATACAGAAAGAAAGGAAGAAAGAAAGAAAGAAAGAAAGAAAGAGAAAACAACCACGTTGTTTCTATATTTCTACAAACGATTTACAAAGAACGCTTCTGCGCCATTTTTATCCTCGTTTACCACCCTTCGCGTCGACGAATCACGATCTTCGTTTGGCGCATTGCCAAAACGTGTCATCGGCCGATACTGTTTTCGACAAAGTTTAGTATGATCCAAAAAATTTGTACTTTAAAAAAAATATATACAAAGAAATAATAATAATAATAATTAGTTGTTTTTCTCGTCCAAAAATAAAATTATTAATAAAAAGGTATCTCTTAGGGAATTTGGACATTTAAAAGAAATAGAACTTCGTTTTGATAAGTTGGACGTTTCGTCCCTTTATTGGCACTTCTTCAGCAACTTAATCTCTAAAATTCAGTGTCTTTTTTATTTAAGCAGACATACATTTTTTGTTATAATATTCAAAACACTATACACCTACACTTCGTTCGGAAGATACCTTTTTATTAATAATAATAATAATAAACAATTAACGATTTTATTTTTACGTTTCGAAAATGTTCACAGCGACAAACCATTCATTCAGCCAACCTTATTCGTTTATTTAATACAATTCTTTTTGAATCTCTATTACAATGATAAAAATATTTATTGTTTTTTAAATTCAAATGTGAAAATGATTGTTTAAGTAGAAAATTTATTAGCGTGATGTTAGGATGTGATATATAATTCGTTTTTGTTTGTTGTAACAATTTAATAATATAATCTTCATATTCTTTGTTTCATATAACAGTGGTCGGTAATATTTTTGAAATATAAATTTAGTTATTTGGTCACACATAGCGTTCTACTCTAACGTAAACGAAAAATCGCACACATTTTAAACGCCGAGTAAGGAACAGTGAACAGTGAGCAATGAGTAATTGAGTAAACGAGCAATTGAATAAATGAGCAATTGAGTTAATGAGTAAATGAAGAAATGAGCAACTAAGCAATTGAACAAATGAACAAATTTCCATTTACAAATTAACAATAACTCTGTTGCATTACGCATTTATATTTTTTCAAACAACGATTAATCAAAATAATTAAAATTAATTATACTACACACACTGTTAACGCAATATAATATAATATAATAAAATATAGTAATTAACTTGTTGATTTATTTAAATATAAACCACATGGGGTTGCTTACGTAGCCAATAAACAGATACGCTTTATACGAAACGTAACGAAACGAAACGAATTAGCTAGGATAGGGGAATACGTCATCCCGATGGGACTGAGAACAGTTTGTACTTGGGTTATTATCGGAGAAAAGCGCCTTAAAGCGATTCGATTTTGCTGACACAGATTGCTTACCGCCGTAGGACGAATCACGATTGAATCCTGATCCAATGCAGAGCTTGCAAGTCTCGTTTCGTCTTCTCTCTCTCTCTCTCTCTCTTCCTCCCTTTCTCTTACTCGCGTCCCTCGTCAAGGGAAAAGCAGAGAGAGAGAGAGGGAGAGAGTGAAATATATATGTGTATATCTATATATAGAGAGAGTGAGAGAGAGAGAGAGAGAGATAGAGAGTTCATACTGGTTTGCATCGAGTTCGAGTGGCCAAGGTTTAATTCTCGTATTGGCAAGCTTCGAATCGAATCGATCGTCGATGCCCAGTGAAATTGGCCGTAAGTGTAGACTAGTTAAACAGCGCGTCGTTGGAGTACCATCTCCTGGTTTACTCAAATGTTCTCTACCTAACCTTCCTCCTCCTTCTTCTTCTTCTTCTATCTCTTTACGTAATGAGAAACGAGAGAGAAAAGGTCATCCCTTATCAAGAATATTATTATAAAGAAGATTTTGTTTTCAAGTAACATGACTTATTCTGAGACAATATATTTTAAATAATCATTGGTCTGTGGTATACGTGTTACTTATTTATTTATTTAATAATATTTTATTGACCCTTGAGGCTATTAATTACAGTATAGTACAATATAATATATAGGTGAAACAAAATGAAAATGAAAATTATGTAATTATTATTAAATTTATCATTATAATAGTAGTAACGCACACAAAGTAGATAAAAGTATACTGGTTTTTAATAGTAGTATAGTAGTATTGTGTTAGTTTATCATATGTGGTGGTATTTATGATAATGGATTTTAATCATTTTTTTCTTCTCTCTTTATATTATTATTAAAGCCCTGTTGCGTTTGAAATCATTTTTATTAATCAATTAAAGCTTTCGATCGTTACATAATATTTTACAAAGTTAACAAACCAGTAAATAATACTAAATTACTATTTTTCCAACTTTCTCTTAGAATATAAGATTATAAAATCATAAATGGACCAATTACCCTTAACATTCCAACTAATTACACTGTCGTAATTACCAACGCAAATTATCTTTAAATTTCATAATAACGAAACTAAAGAAGACGAAACAAAAGGAGATAAATAAAAAAGGACAAATAAAAATCTGGAAATAAAATCAATAAAATGCTTCTTGATCTCTGATTGTTAATAAACCATGCGCGAAACAGACGACAATTCAATAAAAACGAACGAGAAGGTTCCTTCCTGCAAAGTGTGTTCCTTCATTAACAAGAAAAGTGACTAACACATGCACACACACACACAAACAAACAAACTAATACACATATATATAGAAACCTTCCTCTCTTTCTGTCTCGTTGTCGTGGCTATGAACAGCCATAACGGCAAGCCTTATTTATTTGCTCGAGAAAGAGGATGGCCGAGGTTCAATTTGCTCGGAAAAGCACCTCTCTGTACGTCGAAAGTGCGGCCAGCTGCCTTTGTCACGTTACCAGCGTGTAAACACGTTGTGTGCGGTTTACCCTTCTATTGTACGAATTACAAGCGAGATTCGCTCGTGTACGCGTGTGCATTCAACCCACCTACGTATGAATCTCCCTCTCATACTATATATATATATATATATCTTTCTCTTGTCTCTATTCCATCTCTTTCATACAACGTGAACTAAACTATGCTTGTAGTAATATATATATGTGTGTGTGAGAGAACTTTCAACAATGTTACCAACTACTTCTCGAACCGTGAAATACATCCTCAAAGACGCATCAATCCACAATTTTACTCCTAATAAATTTTCATATTTTAGAGTTCTTTTTATATTTTTTTATTTTTTTTTTTTAGGGTGAAGGGTAAAAGGAAGATAAATTTTGTTCCCTTTTTTAGAAAATAAATTTGAGTATTTATTCGTATCATCAAATTTATTTCCACGTTAAACGTACTCGAGGAAATATAATATCATGATAATTTATTTTTGTAGGATTTGTGTCGAATTTTCATAATTTTTCTTTTATCTAAGTCAATTTTGTGTAGAAATTGTTCGGCATTTGATTAATATCTATAACTAATATGTTTAAAAAGCGAAAAAAAGATAAGGAATAAGATTTTAATTCGTTTTACGA
Organism: Polistes canadensis; assembly: GCF_001313835.1. NCBI lineage: Eukaryota > Metazoa > Arthropoda > Insecta > Hymenoptera > Vespidae > Polistes > Polistes canadensis. The sequence continues at coordinate 173,575 of NW_014569671.1, read as the reverse complement.
GTACTTCATTTTTATCAAGATAAATTATTGCAATGGAAAATAGTTGACAAATTTTGAAGATTACAAGTTGGTAATAATGATAGATTGTGTTATTTGTCTGTATTTTTTTTTTTTACATTAATTTTGATTTTAAAATACATAAGGGACTGTCATACTTCTAGTAAAAAGTTTCGTCGCTTTAATGAGTTTTTAATTTTTCAAAAACAAGAATGTCATTTTAATGAAAAGAAATATACGAATTTCTGTTGAAAAATTACGAATCCTTCATATTAATATATTACTGTAATTAGAGGTTTGTTTCATTTCATTCTTTTATATTGTTTTGTCGAATAAAATAAATATAAAATGAACGACGTGTTACGAAAAAGTTTCGTTCTTTCGATGATGAATTTTTATCCCGGAACAAATGATTTTTTCAATGGAAAATAATTCGCAATGTATTTTTAACGTAAAATACAAAGTTTTGATGAATATTGTCGAACGAATTACATCAACAATTAAATGTGCTAATATAAACATTAATAAACATATTTACTTATTTATTTTATATTTTCTTTTCTTTCTTTCTATCTTTCTTTCTTCATGATATAACAAATTGAGACAAGACATCTTGATAAAGAAAAAGTAAAGATAAGAGTTAGAAAATACTTCGAACTGACTTTGCACAGAATATCCGAAACTATGAGTAACGTTTTTAACGTTGCCGGTTACGTCTGGATAGAACGTGACTCGACTTTGCATTTTTGCCGTCTCCGCAAACTCGACGGGACGCAGTTGCAGAAAATACAGCACAAGACGTCGAGAATGTAAGCAGGAAATAAAAAGAAAAAGGAAAAGGAAAAGAAAAAAAAAAAAAGAAACAGAAAGAGAGAAGAAAAAAGGGTGGAAAGAATGTGGTTTTCTTTAGGAGAACTACTGAGACCGTGGAAGAAATAAGAGAACTTACATATTTCATTCGATCAAGACCAACTTCCTTCCTCGCATTTCGATTTTACCGACAGTGGTAACACCATTCTATTTATTTATTTATTTATTTTTCTGTTATATTTATTTATTTATTTATTTATTTTTAGTTATTTATTTAATTCACGACACGGTTTATCTCTTTTCTATCTTCGAATCGTCAGCCTTAAAATATCTTATACATTTTAGTTCTAATATTTATTTTCCATAAACATTATAATTACAAAATAAATATAATACATTATTGTATACAAATTTGCACAGATAACTTTATTTAAAATTAAATGTATCAATTTATTATCTAAAATAATCTAAACAATTTTAACACTTTTAATTACATTGCAATAAAAATATATACAATTTGCACAATATATTTAATATTTAAATTGGATGACAAAATAATTGATCCAATTTATGCAAAACATTATCAACTCTTAAAATGAAAAAGAAAAAAAAAGAAAATTAAACAATAATTCCATAATCTTGCGATTTTTACTTACCAATACAAAATATTCTTAAAACAATTTAATCTTATTAATTTTATATTATTTCAGTCGTAGAGAAAAAGATTACTGATCAAACATTTATGCAAACACCAAGCAAAAGTGTGTAGCCAAGCTTTATCTTTTAAAATACAAATCCTTGAAATTCAATTTATTCCGTCTAAGATGAAAAACCTTTTACTATCGAACTTGGTTGAATTAATACAAAATTGAACATAAGAATAAAAGAAGATTAAAGCGTCGTATTACCGGCGTTATAAATAATGAAGTTAAATTTTTCTAGAACGCATACACCAACTCTTGTCCGACTAATTAACGTATCTCCACGTGGCTTTTCTACAATTAACACAGTATAACGCCATAACACTGATCCATACTTTGCTATCGTGTACACTAATTACCGTTGGTAAATGTAATTGCATTTTCGACGTTTCAATCTCCATGCACGTATTCTGATGCGATTATATTCTCGTCTATGCATCACAACCACCATCATCATCATGAGCCGATACTAATTGGCACTGATACTATCCACCTTTTAAATTTTTCTACGTTAAATACCGATTTCTACGTATGAATTTCTCATTTAGTTTAATTATTACATTTTCATATAACTAAATAAGGTGGCTGTGTGTATGTCTGTGTGTAGATATCCTACAAATTAATTAATATTTTAGCTAATATTCATTATTATATTATATTATATTTAATTATTTACACAAATGTATACAAAGGATAAATGATTTTTTTATAGCTAATACAATCCTACGTATCGAAATTTTCTTATTGAATCGATTTTATGTTTAATCATATATAGAAGATACACGAGAAACACCTTTCTGAATAATCTGTTGCACTTTATTAAATGAATATACTAATAGATTTTATATTTATATACGCGGTATAAATATATAATATTTGTATGTCTATTTTCGATAAATTTTTATATAAGTTTTTCGGTATTATCTTTTCAGTTAAATATTTTTGTGTATACAAAATGAGGTTTCATTTTTTCAAAGTCAATATGTTATTGTAAAAAAAAAAAGAAAAGAAAAAAGAAGATACTTGACACTTTCCATTCCGTTATTTTGATCGATCCCTAAAGCTCTTATCGTAACATAGTAGAAAATTCTGTGAGTTGTCAGTAGCTTGGAATCTGAAAGCTTGCCTTTGAATCCTTGAATACATTTTTTTTTTTCCTTTAAGGCTCGTGATCGCCGATAGAAGGCTAAGAAGTAGAAGAAGCAAAGTGAAAGAAAAAAGAATGAAAGGACTACTCGAATATGAACGCTTCTGTCGAATCGGAAAACAATTTAAAAGCTAATGTAAGTGGAAATTGAAAAGAAAAAATTCAAGTGAGCTTGAAAATCATCTAATTAAGGTTTTATTACTTTTTCTTTTCTTTTTTTATTTTTTTTTCTCATTTTTTTTTTTTTTTATTAATTTATATTACTTCGAAATTACACAGTCAAGTGTCCACTACTTGTGTATCTTCTCGTATCTTTTATTTTATGAATATTTAATATTATTTCAAAATATTCCCAATATTTTCTACTTCGTTGAATTATACACTCTGTAGTATTTTTTTGTTTATTAATATTTATAACAGTTATAGTAATTTTCAATTGAAAAATTTGGACATCTCTTACTTTGCCAATTTACGGTACGTAATTTATGATATACATTTAGTAGGAAAAATTTTTATTACAACAAAAAATAGAAATATTATATAATTGTTTTTATCACTTATTTAGAGTTAAAGTGTTTGAAATAATTTTAAGGTAAACTACTTTTTGATTTGATAAGAACTTACATATATATATCTATCTTTTGATTTCCAAGTTGAAAACTTTGGTTGTAGAATGAAATGAAATGTGTGAAGTAATTGAATCAAACTTTAGATATTTTCTTTTTTTAGTAATGAATTTGCTAACAAAGCTTGCATTAATTCGAAATAGTAACAATGGGGCTTTGAGAGAAAATAACGTAATGATAAATAATCTTCGAGAGAACATGAGAAAGGGACAATAGGATAGTTTCGGTGTGTTTCGAGTTTCGTTTCTTGCTATTTTCGAGGATATCTAGAGTACTACTGGGTACATCGTCTAGTTTACCGCCCATCGTGTTTTATCGTCCTTTTAGTTCTCTCGGAATGTAAATGTAAGGGCCAGAAGGAACGATTAATAATTCTGAATTCGAAAATGTTCGAAATTTTTCATTAAAATTTTTATGTACGTGGATCGCGTATAAACCATATAAACCAAAAATTCATGCATAACAATTTTCGGCTTTTCCCTTTATATTTCAGTTTTTAATTTTTTTTACATTCTATCGAAGACGAATAAAAGTTAATAAATAACAATATATAAAAAACGGAAATATATAAATAAAATAATTATAAGTATTGTAGTGTATCTAATTTGATTTTGTTTTTATCATTTTTACAATGCTATCAATTAAAACATTTTTCATATCAATTCTATTATTATTTTCAATAATAATAATAATTAGAAAATACAAAAAACTCACACAACAAATATAAAATTCTTATATTAATAATACAAAAGTATTTTTAATTTAAATATTAAGCGTGTCGTTTTTAATTATATCAAAAATAAAACAAACTCATGTAAAACACTTTCCAAATTTCATTTCTGATTTGAACTTTGATTATTTTACATGAAAGATGAATGAAAATAAAAAGTAAACGATATGAAAGATGAGTAAAAAAGATAAATAAATAGATGATGGTAATACAATTTTCCATTCTCTAGAGAAAGTTTATGTGTATGATCGTTAAAACTCATAAACGAAACTTTTCAATTTCCATTTATGACTAATACGCAGGGTTGAAAGTTGTTCCGCATGCGGTAAAAAAAAAAAGAAAAAAGGGAATACGAGATGGTGTAAGTCTTCCATCCGAGAAAGATCGTAGGTGATAAGTGACGAAGGAAGGAAAGATTTTACGATAAAATAGGAACGTGATCGACACTCAGTCGAAACGATTTTTTTTCTCTCTCTCTCTCTCTCTCTTTTTTTCCTCTTTCTCTTGTGCGTTTTTCTTCTTCTTTTAAAATCGATTCCGATAGAAGATCGGAAGAAGACAAGGCTCGATTCTTGATTCGGTTTTCTAATAAAATTGGATACATACAGCAACTCGAGAAAAAATATGCGAACGCTTTTTGAAATCGAATTACTTTTTGTAAAACATTGGCTAAGGTAGTGCACTGAATTTCTGAATAAACGTGGCAAAATTCCATTGGTACCATTGCGTGTGCTCGATTTTGTTTATATATATTATAATACATTTATTTTTATTGTTTTTTTTTTCTTTTGTCGAATACCTTGATGAAAATCTCGTAAATCGTTCAAGGTATAATTTTTATTATTGTTGCTATAGAAAACGATTTTTTATTTAACACATTTATTTATATTAATATATATTTTTATAACATTATAGTTATAGATAGTTTAATTTTAAGATTGTTGATAATTATGGGTAGAGGAGGGGTGAGTTGAGATAAATATAAGTGAAATAATGATAAGACATTGTAAAAAACTTTCTAAGTTGTGCAATAAAAACCTGATTATATATATATATTTTTATAACATTAACATTAAATTAATTTATTATTTATTTATTTTGTTTTATACTTTTATTTATTTATCACATGTTATGTTCATAGTTGAATTCTAGTTGATAGTTTTTGAAATGAATACATTCAAAAGTAGATCAACGCTTGTTTGCTTGCTTGCTTGCTTGCTTGCTTGCTTGCTTGCTTGCATTCAATGCAATTCGGAATAAAGTACGTTCGAAAGCAAAAATTATTTGAATCGAAAGCGTTTATTAACGGCATTGTAATCTTTAATGGAGTCGTGAAAATCTGTCGATCGTGAGAATTTTCGATACTTTCATTTTATGCAACGTACGTGCTCGCTTATCGAAAAAGGCTTGATGGGAAATTCAAAAGAACGATGATATTGCTCTGTTAAATTTATCGATTATTGTTTGTCACAATCGAATTGTGTATTATAAATTATATTTTCTTATGATTTTTATATATCGGAAAATAATTTGAAATATTTTTTTTTTTTCATAAAAACGATTGCAATTGATTCAAAATAATAAAAAAATTTTTTTACATCCTAATTTAATGAAACATATTAAAGAAATAATACATACATGAATAGCTCGTTTGTACAAAATAAAAATTATGGGAAATACTGAAATTTAAAAAAAAAAAAGTAAAAAGTATCAATGCTATCTTATTATTAATTAATGATCATAAAAATTTGTTAACGTAATATTAAGAAAATGAAACGTTTTAACTGTAACAAAAAATATATATATATATTTTTTTGTTTACAAAATTATTGCAATCGCATAAAAAAAACTATAAACGAGCATCAATAATTGTGTACCTTTAGATATACCATAAATCCTTGTTTATTTCAATAGAATTCCAAGTAAAATTTTGCTTCTTTTCAAAGAAGAAACAAAGGCATCAATGAAACGGCAGTACGTCGTCGTTTTCAAACGTTGCGGTTTTAGTGATACGACGAGTGTTAAAAAAAAGAAAGTGGAAATAAAGAGAAAAAAGAAAAAAAAAAGTAAGCATAAACGTTCCTAGAGATCGTATTTCTTTGAAATAAACATACGCAAAAGTCTTCGTCGTGTCATTTTCTTTTTACTTTTTTTTTATTTTTTTCTTTTGTTTTTTTATTTTCTCGGTTGCATATATGCATATACCACCACTATTTTTTTATTCCACCCTTAGTTGTTATTTAAACGTATGCGTATTACATCAGGGGGTGCGTCTTGCTTTTTATTTTCTATTTCTTTTTTTCTTTCTTTCATTTTTTCTTTCTTTCTCTTTACTTTTACATTTCTCCTGAACTTCTCTCTTCTTCTTTTTCTCTATCGCGACCTTAACGCTAAACGTGGTAAACTTTTTTTTTCCTCGAGAAGAAAAAGAAAAAAAAAGGAAAAAAAAAAAAGGAAAAAAAGATAATAACCGACACTCGCGAGAGAAGAGAGATTTTTTTCACACCTTTTTTCTCCAACCCGCATAGGAGGCAGAGACAAGAATCCGCTAACATAGTTAACGTTTCCTGTTGTCCCTTTTCTTTCTTTAATATTCGTCTCATTCACTCATTTTTCATTTACTTATTTACTTACTTTACTCGACGTTTAAGGATAACATAAGAACAAGAACATTTATTTCATCCCCTAATTACGTATTTCTAATATTATCGTATTTCTTTCGAAACTTCTTTCAATTTTAAATATAATACATAAT